>NW_007259503.1:60104-195706 GCF_000164805.1 Carlito syrichta
CAGCCAATGCACTCCAGTCTGGGTGACAGAGTGAGACTCCAACTCAAAAAAAAAAAAATACCACAAGTCATAGTAACTATAACTTTATTCTGTTATGTTTCTGGGGGTCCTACAAATTTGTTCTTTTACAAAATTATTTTGGCTATTCAAGGTCATTTGCATTCCTATGTAAATTATAGGATAAACTTAATGTCCAATAAAAAGCCCTGCTAGGATGGAAAAGGATGCCCATTAACAATTGAGCCTTTCAATCTTTGAATAAATAATCTCTCCCCAGTTATTTATATTTTTGTTTTCTCTCTCCGATGATTTGTAGTCTTCAGTGCTCAGTTCTTGCACTTCTACGTATTTTATTTTTGATGCTATTGCAAACGGAATTTTTTACCATATTTTTATATTTGAACTATATGTTGGTAGGTTATAGAAATAGAGTTGATTTAGTATATTGACTTTGTATCCTGCAACCTTACTAAATATGCTTATTGAATCTACATTTTTCAGATTGCATATTATTTTCTGCATACAAGATTATCTGTAAAGACTGTTATACTTGTTCCTTTCCAATTTCATGTCTTTGATTGCTTGTACTTGTGTTAGAACTTCCTGTACCATTCCAGTAGATGTCTTGCAAGTGGTACTCCACTGTAAATCATCTGGAGGAAACTCTAGTAGAAGCTGTTGGCCACTGGAAACACTAACTACCACACAGCCAGAAACTAGAACCTGGAGAAGTAACCCTAGACAGGAGTCAAGTATATGAAAAACAATACCCTGTAGAAACTAGATGGTGGAGGAACATGAACCCTGGAGGAGTTTAGCACAGAAGAAAACCAAGCTCTTTAGGAGCCGACTCCTAAAGAAATCTGTACACTGCAAATGTTCAGGAGTCTAGCACTAGATAAAATGTTCTTTGCAGGAAACTGGTAGGTGGAACATACTGTAAACAGAAAAATAAATGACAGTCCTCTCCATCACTCTCTATGGACAACCTTTAAAATTGTGCCAACTGGCAAAGAATAAGTATATACAAAGCCCATCTCCATTATTAGAGAACAGGTAAGCAAGTGTGGCTGTGAGCTCCTGTGCAATACATTGGTGACTGAAACACAATACATTTTGATACGTTGTGTTTTCATTTTTATTCAGCTCACTTTCTAATTTTTCTGCTTTTTTCTTGACTGATACATGATTTGAAAGTGTTTACTTTTAAATTTCCAAATATTTGGAGGATATTTCACATTGCTTTTTGTTACTGATTTATTAATTCCATTGTGGTCAGAAAGCATACAGAAACTCTGTATGGTTTTCATTATTTTTAATTACTGAGAATTTTTTGTGTGGCCTAGAACATGGAACAGGATATATCCCAGAGAAGTTCCTTGTTAGTATTGTCAAGTTGATTATCAGTGTTGTTCAAATCATCTATATACTTAATGATTTTTTTGTCTAACTATTCATTATTGAAAGTAAAAATTTGGAGTATCCAAATCTTCAACTTTAAAAATGTGTCTGCTTTTTCATTCAGATCTGTCTGTTTTTGCTTCTTGTTTTTTGTGACTTTGTTATTAGAAGTTTATACCTTATTTTTTTATTTTAAAAAATATTTTCATTGATACATAATATTTGTATATATTTATGATATTTTATTACCTGTATAGAATGTATAATTGCCAAGATATTTGGGATACCTAGCACCTTGGGTATTTATCATTTCTATGTTTATGAACATTTTAAGTTCTCTCTTCTAGCTATTTTGAAACATACAATATATTGTTATTGACTATAGTCACCCTACTCTGCTACTGAACATTAGAATTTACTCCTTCTCTCTAACTATATGTTTGTAGTCAGAAACCAGCCTTTCCTTATTCCCTACACACATACCCTTCCCAATCTCCAGTATCTGTAATTCTGCTCTCTACTTTCATGAAATCAGCTTTCCTAGCTCCTACATATGAGTGAGAATATATGATATTTGTCTTTCTGTGTTTGAATTACCTCATGGTCAATTGTGACATCGCCTTTTTGTTTCTAATTGTGTTTATTTGAATTTTTTCTCTTTTTTTTCAAGTCAGTCTAAATAGGGGTCCATCAATCTTATTTATCTTTTAAAAAAACCAACTTTTTGTCTTGTTGATCCGTTCTATAATATTTTTGTCTTCTATATCCCATAATTGTGACTTTATCTTAGTTATCTGGATTTTTCTACTAAAATTAGGACTTAGATGATCATCTTCAATTTTTTTGATCAGTGTTTTGTACTTTTGTTTGTAAAGGTATTTTATTTCTTTGGTTAAACCTATTCCTAGATATTTTTTGTACTATTGTAACTATGATCGCCTTCTTGATAGTTTTCTCAGCTAGTTTATTATTGTTATATAAAATACTACAAATTTTTGTATATTGATTTTGTTTGGTAAACAGTTATATTAGACTTATTTATCAGAGCTAAGAGGTTTTTTTGGTGAAGTCTTCATGTTTTTCTAGATGTAAGATTATGTCATCATCTACAAAGAGAGACAGTTTGACTTTCTGTCTTCCAACCTGTATGTGTTTTGTTTCCTACTCTTGTATGGTTTTTCTGAGTGGGACTTCAAGCACTATGTGGTGAAAGTGGGCATCCTTGCTGTGTTCCAGTTCTTAGGGGAAAGGTGTTCATCTTTTCCCCATTAAATATTAGATGTGGCTTTGTTATGATGGAGTATGTTTTTCCTATGCCTAGTTTGTGAGAGTTTTTATTATGAAGGGATATTCAATCTTATCAAATGCTTTTTCTGCATCTATTAAAATGATTGTGTGATTTTTGTTCTTTATTCTGTTGATCTGATGTATCATGCTTATTGATTTGTGTATGATGAACCATCCTTGCTTCCCTATTTATCATGGTGTAGTATCTTTTTGATATGCTGTTGCATTTACTTTGCAGTGTTCTGTTGAGAATTATTTTTGTCTAAGTTTTTGAAGAATACTGGCCCTGTATTGGGTGCATACATGTTAGAAATTTTATATCCTCTTGCAGAATTGATCCTTTTTTTATTAGGATACAATTACCCCATGTTTCTTTTTACTACTTTTGACTTAAAGTCTATTTTATCTGACATAGCTACTCTTGCTATTCTTTGGTTATTTCCATGGAGTATTTTTTCCATGTCTTTAATTTTAATCTATATGTGTCTATATGTGAGATGAGTTTCTTGTAGGCAGCATATTTGAATCAGATTTTTATTCATTCAGTCAGCTTATAACTTTTAAGTGGAAAACTTAACCTGTTTACACTCAATATTATTGACATGTAAGGGATTATCCCCCTAATTTTATCAATTGAGTTTGTATAGCCTTCATTTCTCTCTTGTTGTTTATCATTGTGGTTTGGTGGGGGTTTTTAGGGTTTTTTTTAGTGGTAATATTTGAGTTCTTTCTGTTCCTCATTTGTGTGTTTGCTCTGCTGGTGGGTTTTATATTTTCTTTCTTTTTTTTTGAGTTGGAGTCTCACTCTCACCAGACTGGAGTGCAGTGGCTGCTCCCAGCCACCGCAGCCTCCACCTGCTGGGCTCCGGTGATCCTTCCGCCTCAGCCTTCCGAGTAGCCAGAATTACAGGCGTGCACTACCACGCCCGGCTGATTTTTTATTTATTGTAGAGATGAGGTCTCGCCAAGTTGCCCAGGTGGGTCTCGAACCCACGGGCTCAGGCAATCCACTCACCTCAGCCTCCCAAAGGTGCGGGATTACAGACTGAGCCACCGAGCCCGGCTGGGTTTTATATTTTCATGTGCTTTCATGATAGTAGATATCTTCCTTTTGCTTCTAGGTAATACGACTTCCTTAAGCATTTTTTGGTAGGGCCAGTCTGTTGTTAGTGAATTCCCTCAGTTTTACTTGTCTAGGAAAGATGTTATTTCTTCTTCGTTTAATTTAAGAATAAATTTTCTGGGTATAGTATCCTTGGCTGCCAGCTTTTTATTTTCCAGCAGTTTGAATATATCATCCCATTCTTTCCTGGCCTGTAAAGTTTCTACTAGGAAATCCATTGTTAATCTGATGGAGATTCTTTTATAAGTGACTATACACTTTTCTCTTGCTGTTTTTAGTATTCTATCATTGTTCTTAACTTTAGATAATTTGACTAAATGTTCTTAATGTTCCATGAAGAATTTTTGTGAATTGTATCCATTTGGAAATTTCTGAGATTCTGGCATCTGGATGTCTAAATGTCTTGCTAGACTTGAGAATTTTTCATCTATTATTTTTTTAAATATGTCTTCTGTCCCTTTTACTTTCTCTTTATCTTCTGGCAGAGTGAAAATTCTAATATTTGGTCACTTTTTATGTGTCATGCAGGCTTTGTTCATTCTTTTTACAGCTTTTTCTTTATTTTTGTCTGACTCAGTTATTTCAAAAGACCTGTCTTCAAGTTTGTAATTTTTTCTTCTGTTTGATTTAATCTGTTGCTAACACTTTCAAATGTATTCTGTATTTCATTCAATAAATTTTTCAATTCCAGATTTTATTTGGTTCTTTTTTATGACATCTGTCTCTAGTAAATTTATTATTCATATCTTGAATTATTTTTCTAATGTTTTGGTATCACTTATCTGAGTTCTCTTGTATCCCACTGAACTCCTTTACTATCAATATTTTAAATTATTTTTTTCCAGGATTTCAGCAACAGATTTCAATGAGAAAGAAATTTAATTTTCATTGGAATCTGTTGTTGGCTCATATTTTCTTGCTTTTCATGTTTGTTATATCCTCTGCACATCTGACATAACAATCACTTCTTCCAATTTTTGAATTTTCTTCCATAGGAGAGGAATTTTTTCTGAAGTAATATATATGGTGTTGGTTGGGTAGGAAACTTTGGGTCTAATTCTGGCTACATACAGTAGTGAAATATAGGCATGATTTCTTCAGCTGTAAATAGTGTCAGTAGTGTCTGTGATTTTCAAAGTGGCTTAGAGTATAATTGTTAATGGCTGTGGTAATATTTTTCTGGGGATAGAAACATCATTTAAGCCAATCCTTGAACCCCAGGGTGGCAGGAGCAGATTGAACATGCCTTTCCTTGAATGTCAGGGTGGTATACACTGACATCAATGTTAGTGAAGCCAGGTGGACTGATTCTTGGTCCTCTAGGTGATCTTTTTAAGTGCCAGTAGTGATAGCAATGAGCTGGGCAGGTGGGCAGGTTCTCAGGTCCCTGAGCAGTGGAAATGACATGGACAATGGTGGGACAACTTTCTGGCTCCCAAGTTATCCACATTAAGGTTGAAAGTAGCTGTGATGGATTGGGTGGACTAGTGTCCAGGTTTACAGGTAGATGGGTACCAGCTATGGTGGTAGTGGCATGTTGAATGGGCCTGTTCTCAGGTCTCCAGAAGATATGCTCAGTCACTGAGTGGGTAGGTGTTGCCTGGGTGGATCTGTTCTTATGCTCCTTTGGTGGTATGTGTGAGTGGACACTGGCTGTAGAAAGGGATGGGGTGATCCACAGGCTCCCAGTGGAATACTTAAGTGGGAGCAACAGTGACTGCACTGTGGTCCTGCTTCCAGGGAGTGCAGAGGTGCTTACAGGGGTAAACAGATGACTAGGGAGTACATACTTTGGTCCCAGGTGGTGGCTTTGAGTGGGGTAGCCTGTCCTCAAGCTCAAACTTGCAAATGTGCAGCGATCCTGCTAGTGGGATATTGTGAGCACTGCCTATGGCTTGTGCTTCTTGGAGGAAGCAGCCAGCAGCACACCTAGCTGTGGGCAGGGAATATTGGTGAGGTTTCAGGGATATGGAGATGCAGGGGCTGTTGGGCCCCAGGGCAGGATGCATTCTGGTGCGTGTTAAGCTCTCAAAATGGCAGCATGCTGTAGCCACTTAGGACTTTGGGTATGTGTGAAATCCAGTGTAAATTCCCTCTCTGGGGTAATGCCATCATGTAATCTCCAGGCAGATTTTTATGTTTATCTCAGGGTCTACGTGGATCAAGCAGTTCTCCCATGGCTAGGGTTCCAGGAGTCTGCAGTGGAAAAATGAACTGCTGGGGTTCACTCACTTATTCTCTTCCCCATTTGGAGTGCCTGTCCAGGATTCCAGCTGATCCTGTCCAAGCAGACTGTCTCGCTTCTTGCTTCTCACTTCTTCCTCTTCTTCTTCTTCTTCTTCTTCTTCTGCTTCTGCTTCTGCTTCTGTTTCTGCTTCTGCTTTAGGTGTTTTCTGTCACTTCTCTGTTGAATTTCTGTGTTTTCTCTTCAATGATCTATTTGAAGCGTAATCATCTATTGGCTCTAGTAAACCATATTGAAGCCTGTATGCATTAACAATTTTTATTTATTTATGGCATAGTGATGCTTTTATTTTATTTATTTTATTTTTATTTTTTGAGTTAGTGTCTCACTCTGTTACCCATATTGGAGTGTAGTAGCACTCACAACTCATCACAGCCTCTGTCTCCTGGGCTCTTGTTGGCAGAATATGGTTATATTTTGTTTTTATTAAGCTTGAAAATATTTGTGTCTTTTGATTGAAACATTATTATCTCACGTGATTATTGATGTAGTTGCATTTAAGTTTCATTTTGCTGTTTGGTTTTTGTATGCTACAAGTGTTTTTGTTTCCCTGCTCCTTCTTTATTGCTTTTTTGTGTGTTAAATATTTTTGGTGTACATTTTTCTTTATTTTATATATATATATATATACTTTAAACAGCTTTACTGAGCTAAAAGTGGCATCGAATAAAGCTCAAGTTTTTAAAGTTCATAAGATCAGTATGTTTTGACATGTGTACACCCATGAAAGTGCCACTATGCCCCTTTGTCCCTCCTAACCATCCCTGCCCCTGCCCCATCAAGATTGTCGATATGCATGAGTTTGCATGACCTTGAAATCTATATTAACGGACACATACAGATTATATTTGTTTTTAATCTGGCTTGTTTTTCACTGAACATAATTATTTTAAGATTCAGCCAGAGGTTACAGTTTGTACCAATCGTTCATTTTTTTGGATAGCTGAGTACTACTTCGTGATATACATCTAGATACTGACGTAGATATTGACTTACACATTTTGTTATCTATTCATCTGTTAATGAGCATTTGGATTGTTTTTAGTTTTAGTGTAATATAAATAATGCTGCAATAAGAACTAACATTCAAAGTTTTGTGTAGATATATATTTTCATTTATTTTCAATATATAGTAAGGAGTGAAGTTTCTGATTTGCACAGTAGGAATATATTTATAAGATATATGATTTTGCAAATATTTTCCCCTAGTCTGAGGCTTATTTTTTTAAATATTTTTTCCATAGTGCCTTTTGAAGAGCAGAAGTTTTGAATTTTGGTAGAGTCCACTTAATCAATTCTTTCTTCTTTATTTATTCATTCATTCTTTAGTGATTGAATGCTATCTAATTTTACATTATTTTATTGACATTTTTTGTTACTTTAGTTTTAATTCCCTGTGTTTTCACAATCGTTTGATTAGCATGCAGCAGCCTATTTTTTATCAGTGACGATCTTTGCCACCTGCTTTTCCCCATCTTTCTAGGTAAAACTTGCAGGATAGTGGTTGAGGCATCAAGCAAGCCAAGTGCCCAGGCTAGCAAGAACAGTGCGTATGAGCCAGTGGCTCATGTGGATATGCACAGAAGTGACTATACAAGCAAGAAGACCATGAAGAGAAAGGAATCAAATGGGACTGTCAGACACCAGGAACAGGCTGAGAAGATGGATGGTGGAGAAGATACAGAAAAGTGCTTTGAACTGCAATGTTCTAAACCAAGTTCCATGTACGACTTCATACTGACAATGCTCACAGAGGAGACGAGATGGGAATTATCATTCCCACTGAGGTCCTCAGAGGAGAAGAACTTTCCTCAGGAATTAGCTTCTGACTGAACCTAAACTAGAGTTCTTTTCCCCAGACAACTAAGCTGATGTCTTCTTCACTGGACCACTCTATGCCTCACGTGGTGGAAGTCTCCTAACCATTTCTCTCTTGGGGTAATTCCAAGCGCAAGCTGCCTCTGTAGCCAGCTTCTAACCAAGTCTGAGATACAAGAAATCTCTTTGTTGCTCTGTGGTCTATTTTTAGAGAAAAGTTTGCTTTCTCTGGCTATTCACAGCTCTCTTAGAGGCAGGGCCCACTTTACAGAAAATGGCTTTTTGGACATGAATAACAAATGACATTCAAAAATACAGAAGTTTTCCTCTCTTCATCCATCTGGGGGTAGCCAGGTCTAGATAATGTGACCTACAATAATTAGTTATGAGTGATGTCTCTGCCTCTAACCTCAGGCTATGCATGAGAAGCAAAAGAAATAAGAGTGATAAGCAGAGAGCTCTAGGCACACAGTTACCTTTGGGAAAACAGCCCCCTCCCCTCTGCCAGTGGACACCCTTGACCTCATTAAAAATAAGACGAGAAAGAAATCAGAGCAGCAGTGGCTTTGATCAGTCCTAGAGCCTGCTAATACTAGTGGAAGTTCCAAATGCTTCCCCACATCTCAGTCTCTTGACCATAGACTTCTAGGCAGGGACAGAGGCAGCATGCTACATTAAAAACCCATCAGCCACAGAAATTATTTTTAGCAAATTAATGACTTCCTGAAGGACTGGGAATAGTACACAGAGGGCTGGAAAGGTGACAGGCACAGCCAGGTCAAATGGATGTCAGTAATTTCACATGGCAAGCTAAGAAATGTGTGCAAGAGGGAACACATTCACACCAAAGCAATGCAAATTTAGGCAAGTTATCTGATTTTTCAGAGCTTAAGTTTATAATTTGCAAAGATATGAAGAATACTGATAGAATATCGAAAGTGCTTGGTGTAGTGTCTGGCTCTTCAAAGGTGCCCAATATATAATAACTAATAATTACAAACTGTAAATCAATATATACATAGTCAGTGTTTTCTTATCGGTCTACATGTAACTCCAGACCTAGAAGTAGGATATTGTTAGTCCTATACTAGGACTCTGCTTATAGAATTTTCACAGGTGATTTTCTCAGCTCCTATACTCAATACATGTGGTCTGACTTTCATAGCATGGTGAGGACATGAATGTCTCCTTTTGGGAGTGTTTCTGTGTGGGCACTCTGAAACAGTAGGAGAGAATGGGAGCAAGAAACAGAAGCCTGGGAGGGAAGAGAACATTTCCTTTTATTCTCAGGTATCTCTGGTCCTGTAAGAAGTCAGATCAAGGTTGCAGTTGAAGACACCGTCTTTAACCTCTCTGTATCTCAGAGTATTAACCAGAATTGATTTGACTGTGAAAGTAGCCAGTGGAGTATCTGGGGACTCGCAATGCAAAACTGCCACTTTGATTTTCCAGTTGGTTTGAAATCCCAAAGGCAGGGAGGCCTTGGCTAGGCAGAGTCCAAGAGTGAGATGCCATTGCTACAGTCACTTGGGAAGTTAAGAGGGTTTAGTACTCTCTCATTGCGCTGTTGACCAGTGCTGCAATGTGCATAGAGCACAAGGGCTTGCTCGCTCTCTTAGGTCCTTGACTGTGCACTGCTGCAGCCCCTGTCCTTCAATGGCAGAAAACTAGTAACAGCAAGGAATTCTATTCCAATAGGCCCCTTATCCAAAGAGAATCTGTTCCAAGACCTCCACTGGATGCCTGAAACTGCAGAAAGTACCGAACTCTCTATATAGTGTTTTTTCTATACATATATACTATGATAAAGTTCAATGTATAAATTAGGCACAGTAAGAGATTCCAACAATAACTAATAACAAAATAGGAAAACTATAATTTTAAACAGTAAAGAGTTATGTTAATATGGTCTCTCTCTCTCTCTCAAAATATCTTATTTTCCAATCATGGCTGATTGCATAAAACTAAAACTGAGGAAAGAAACCACAGGTAAGACAGGGATGTAGATGTTTTATTGTTCTGAAGTATTAAAAAACTGAAAGACATGTCTTAACAACTTTTAGTATTTGTTATGCTAAGCTTCATGGGTGATGAGAGATACCGTTTCTGCTATCATTGCACTTACAATTCAAAGGGAGGGGGCAGGTAATTTATTTATTTTATTCCCATCGCAGGAGAGAACTGCATTCAGGAAACTATATTTGAAGAGTCACACCTGAGGTGCTCAGCTGGTCCTGCACCTATTCAGATGATGAGAATGTATCTAATCCCACAACAGATAAGACCGAGGAATCTAGAGAGGAGCTAAGAGTGTGAGAGAAATGAATACAATTTGCAACCAGAGAGTGAAAATGGTGCCTTGAAAATATGTCTGCAAATTTTTAATATTGCCCTAGTAAAAGGGGGACTCTAATTCTTATTTCTTTGAATACAGATCATCTTGTGACTCACTTCTAATGAGTAGAAAGTGGTTGAAGAAACCATGAGTGACTTCCAAGGTCTGGTCTTAAAATGACATGGCTTCCATCTGACTTTCCTTTCTCTTAGGGCACTTGCCCTTAGAAATGGACAGCTGTTGAATGGATTTTCACCAGGTATAACTTGTGGGTTCTGATTTCTTACTAATTCTATAACAGGATGTATTAGTCAGGGTTCAGTGGAGCAGAACCCATAGGGGAGAGAGAGTGAGGGAGAGAGAGAGAGAGAGAGAGAGAGAGAGAGAGCAAATGGGAGGGAGAGAGGGAGGATAGATAGTGACTGGCAAGTACAAAATCTGTCCTAGTCCTAGTCTGAAGGGCAGTAGGTACTCTAGAACCAGGGAGAGCTGATGTCTTACTTTGAAATTCCTCAGGGCAGGAGGAATTCTCTCTTACTTAGGGAGAGTTAGCATTTTATTTTAGTCAAGCCTTAAACTGTCTAGATAAAACCAACCCACGACAGAAAGGGTAATCTGCTTAACTCAGGCTACTGATTCCAATGCTAATCTCATCCAAAAATACCCTCACAGACCTACACTGAATAATGTGTGACCAAATATCAGGGCACCATGACCCAGCCCAGTTGACACAGAAAATCATCCATCCCGTAAGATGTATCAGATCACTCCTTTAGCCACAGGATCTAAAAAGACTCAATACAAATTTGATTGTCTCAGACTCTTGCACCAAGCAAGACACTTTTTTTCCTGGATCCTTTTTCCTACCACATTTTCCCCTACCATGACTTTGCTGTCAGTGCTTAACCCTATATATGATCCATACCACTGACCTCAGTCTATGTATCTTCCAGCTGGCACTACTGACTGACCAACCCAAAGACAATATTAACTTGTAACCGAGTTTTTCAGGAAAGTGATTTCCTCATAAATGATATTTTTTTTAATGGTGGTGCCTTGTTTCCAACTAATTCCCAGTGACAACACTCACTGACAGTGAACATTTGCTGTGGCTGTTCTTGGCTCAATTTCCCAGCAACTGTTTGATCTTTGCAGCTGGAGTATTTAACCACCAGCCTCAGACTTGGGGGTCTCATCTTGTTCGTAGAGAAAGAAATCCTAAAGAGCTCTGGACCACACTATCAAGGTTTTGAATCAGCAGTGCTGCTTTCTCCATTTTGATAACATGCCCCTTAAACTGGTGTTCTGCCATACCTGTAGAGAGTAGGCCACACAGAACACCAGTTTCTGTTAGTCTTCTTGCTATATGTGAACTAAGATTCTCTTTTGTTATTCATTGACCATAACCTTTTCTTTAATGCTTGGGGTCTTACAAGACTGTACTTTTCCCAACACATTTTTTTTTGAGTTGTAGTCTCACTCTTTCACCCAGACTGGAGTGCAGTGGCACTCTCCCGGCCACCTCAGCCTCGACCTGCTGGGCTCCGGCAATCCTTCCGCCTCAGCCTTCCAAGTAGACGGAACTACAGGCGTGCGCTACCCCAACACATTCTTAATCACTGGATTTCTATTTGTGAAATTCATTCTTTATGAACTGACCTATAATTTTCTCCAGATGTTAATAACCAATTTTATAGAATTCCTCTCTTTTTCTACCATTGATCTCAATTGCCACAGCCTGCTCTACCCTTGTGATTTGCTGAGACCGACATTACAGAATCCTCTCACCTGACACACACAGGCTGAACCCTTCTTACAGAGCAGAGATAGCAACTAGAACACATCCTGGCACAGAGTAACTACTCTGTAAATGTTGTTGAGTGAACAAGTTGTAGAATAGTGCAAAAAGTTTGTCTTAAATGAAAAAAGGAGACCAGTGTGGACCCTCCACCTTACAGACATGCCCTTCTAGTTCTTGACCCTAGTTTAAGGTCAGCATCGCTTTTCTCTCTGCCAACTGCCTGGTAGCACTGATGAACAGGAGCCAGCCTGACTGAGCCACATGCTTCCTTTGCTTGAATCAATTGCCTGCTGGAACTGATGAGCATGATCGCCTCAGAAAGTTTTATGAAGGTCATTAGGAGTGAAAGGCACGTATTTCCCTGGCTACAACCTTAGTGAGGTGGTAATTTTAAGGTTCATCCTGCTTCAGTTACTTGACAGCATCCTGATCCTATGACCAGGGAAACCATGAGAAACCGGGGTTCATTCAGGAGCAAGAAAGTGGCACCCTCAGCAGACCAAAACATAGGTACCATCTTTAAATCTCTTTTCCCCTCATACTCATATTAGCTAAGAGAAAGTTCTGCTGGCCTTACCCTCAAAATATATCCAGAATCCAACCACTATCATCCTCTCCACCGTTACCACCAGTCTAGGTCACATGTGTTTCTGCTTGGACACTGCAGATCTTTGCAGTTGAAAGCATTTAACCATCAGCTTCAGACTTGGGGTCTCCTGGCTGCCCCTCTTGTGTCCTCACTTGTTGCTGGATGTTCTGTTTTACATGTGCCAAGCAGTGGCTTAGACATTTCTGCTCCTTCTCTTCACTTGTATATCTGTGACCAATGAGGACACAAACCATGAAGTCCCTGCCTCTGTCTCCGACTTTGGTTTCTCCAATTCCTCTCTTTGTTTATTCCCTTCACCTAAAACATTTTGCTGTTACTCAAATTCTAAGATCATTCTTCCCTCAAAACATCCTAACTACTGTACCTTCTACCTGACATGTTCTTTTCCTGGGTTGTCACAAGACTTCTCCCTCCACTGCGTCCAAGATACTCACTTTACTGAGCCCTTATCCAGCTGCTTAGCTCTTCCTTTTAAAGTCCATGCCTCCCATCATTCTATGAGCCTGTCTGTTTGGTTTTTTATTTATTCCTGATCTCCATAGTCATGCTTTATGTTTCACAGGACTTTGTTTTGGCTGTGGCTGTGTTTAGCACAGAGCCCATCACTTAACAACAACTCAGGGAGCCATGACTTAATGAACTGTGTGTGTTTTAGGGATATAGTGTATCTTATTAACATCTGGAGGTACCATTCAATCCAGAAGCATCTAATGTTCATTCTATTTTCATGTCTAAGTTTGGTGCTAGGGCATTCTCAAGATAGACGTGCATAGTTGCTGCCCTCAAGGACTTTGCCATTGGTGAGAGGAAATCACACTAATGTGAGCGAAGTCATTCATGTTGTGCCACATGATATTCTGGGATGTTTTGTCCTTTACAGCAAAGCACAAAAGCCCTCAGAAGACCATGGATCTGGCTGAAGTCTATGGTCCACAGAGAAAGCATAGAGTCAGAGCTGAGAGAGCACCAACAGGGTTTAGCAATAGGCAGCTTGGTGATGGCTAATGTTTTGTCTCAGGTAGTTTTTCCTTTTTTCTACCAAAGTTATCACAGGCCTGATAAGGGCGTTCTTTTCTTCATGACCTAATGTATACATGAAGGCCAAGTTCAATTGGTTCATCTAAGACGCAAATAAAGGCAAGATGATATAATAGAATCTCAGAGAAGAACTTAAATTATATCATTTATTTTTACAGTTTCTAATGCTAGAACTTTCTCTACCATGACCCCCGCAAGATGTACCAGCTTCTTCCCATATATGGACAGTAACTCATAGATCCAATCTACTTTTGGAAACTTCCTATTGTTTTAAACATTTTATCAGACATGGAACACAACTCTATCTCTCTAAAAATTATGTGTTAATCCTTAGGGTCAAGCAAGCTAACTTTAATCTATATTAGCCTATAATATTGGCCTACAAATATGTGGACACAAATCATTTTTTGTATGGCTCCACTTTCTTCAACTAGTTATTTACTTGACTCTGTCCTTTCATGATTCTCAGATATGAACACAATATGTGATATGGTGGAATGGTCACTTCCTATAGTCTAGAATCACAAGGCAGCCAAAAATTGGATTTACCTTGTATGATTAGAACAAGACTGTTGAGCAGAGATTAATGCACTTGTAGTGAATTACAAACCCATGATTTTTCTAACTCATGGTTGCTAAGCCATGACTCTCTTTCCTGCTCAAATGAGTGATCAAAGTACCCTTTATCCATCTGCCTTCAACTAAGCATAACACCTAACTTCCAGCCTATGTTGATCAACTATGAAACTATGATGACGTAGCATTAAGCTTAGCATCATGAATGGGAAAATAAGGACAGGTGAAAGGAAGCGTTGAGGGGAAGCAGAAAATGTGGTAGCATCATATAATAAAAGACATTTACAAGCCCCCATCTTTAAAAGAGTCTGTCAGTAACTAAGACTTTCAATAGATAATTAGGTCCAATCTTGCAGAGGAGAGCTCAAATTAAATTTCTTAGACTTCTCAAAGAAAATAATAGGGCCAAAGGAACAAAATCTGTATCTGACACGGTAGAGACCATCTTTACTCACCAAGTATTCATATGATCCTCCTGACTTTGAGACCCAGGGAAACTGGATGAGATTATTTGACTAATTCTTAATATTGGAACATGAGCAGGAATAACTTCTCCCTTACCGTCTGAGTTCTGAGGCAAATACAAGTCTGGGTGCTCTCTAGGCTCTATGTCTCTCTCTCCTTCTCCTTCTCTGTCTTCCTCTCTCTTTTAAGACATGGCTAGAAAAAAAGGACTAAGACGGAGGCACTGCAATACAGAAACAGTTTAGGTCTTTTCCAATAAAACAGCCTATGTCAACAAGAGAGCCACAAAGCAGAGGCCCCCATCAGGAGGCCCGTGCAAGTGAGCCACTCAACACAGAAAAGTGCTGTGAGTGAGAAATACTGTCTTTACACAACAAAAGGTTGAGATTCCAGGGATTTTTTTCCTACTCCAGCACAGCCTAATCTATTCAAACTACTACATTGGGTATAACAGACTGTGGACCAAATGGAGAGAGACGAGTAAGGAAGGTATTCCATATGGACAAAACAACATGCTCAAAGAAATCAAACATAAGATATAGAAAAGCCAAATGGGAGAAATATAAGCCTCTCCTCTGAAGTCATCCAGAATAATTTTCTCCAACATTTAATCTTCAATTACAAGCTATAAATCATTTTTGCATATTTTTCACGCTAATGATTTTTTTAATCCATTGTGACATATTTCAGTCATCTCAATCAAATGTCAAGAAATAAATTGTGAAAATCTGACTGACTTTGCATACTAGATAGCAACGAAAGGTCATTGCTTGCAAAGCCTACCAACCTGGAAAGGGCTCTGGACTAGGAATTAGGCCACAAATTCTAACCCCAGCTCTGGTCCAAGGTCACTAATGCATTGCAGTTGGGCCATTACTGTGAACAATAAAATTGGAAAAGATAGCTTTAATGGTTGCTTTTAGTTTCAATAGTGTGTACTTTTGTGATTCTAACAAGATTTAGTATATCCTAAAGGTTGTCATACTGTGTTGCCTCACGAAAGCTTAACAAACAGGATCAATTGAATACATCTGCAACTGCTGTGTGATGGTAACTCAAAGTCTCCCACAAATACTGGCAGGAAATTTCTACAACCTTGTTCATGATGGGGACACTGAGAATCCTGGTTTGTGCCTGTGGGGTTCTGGAAGATGTACTAAATTTAATATTTGTAATAGTTCCTCTCCTGAGAGAAGTACTTTTCCAGTGGGCTCATAAGTATGCTCTGTTTTTGTTGTTGTTGTTGTTGTTTTTCAAGATAACTGACTAGGAGTGTTACATGCCAGTGCTCAGAAGGAAGAACGAGGCTACTAGCAAATACCCAAGTTTTGAGAAAAGTATAGAGGAAGAGAAAACTCAAATTGCTAGAGTACCCAGAAGAGGATTCTGAGAGCACAGAAGAAAAGAAAGCAGCAAGAGTCTGGTTGAGATCAACTCCCAAAAAGTTCAGAGCCAACTTGAAGGGTAGGTATGAGAGCCTCCCTGTCCCCCCTCACTCCTACTGCAATTGCTATCTGCTAAACAGTTGAAGAGCTCCTCTGTTTTCAGGACTCGGGGCAGCACTGTCAGTAGCAGTCAGGGACCTTCCTGGAAGGTGAGACTCAGGTGGCCAACTGTGTGGCTATGCTACACACACACCCCAGGCCCGGATTCCAACAGTGGGCACCATACTTGTTGCCGACTTATAAGGCCACTTCACTGACAAGTGATTGTCCGCCTGTGAACCA
Source organism: Carlito syrichta (assembly GCF_000164805.1). NCBI lineage: Eukaryota > Metazoa > Chordata > Mammalia > Primates > Tarsiidae > Carlito > Carlito syrichta. The sequence continues at coordinate 76,531 of NW_007259503.1, forward strand.
CTGTACTACCCCATAACCTACAGATTTCCTGACAACCCCCTCTGTCTCTCGCAAGCACATGAGAACAGCAGGCCCTAGTACAGTAGGTTTCCTGGGTACCATCCCTAAGGGAGGAGAGGAGTGCAGTCTGCTAAAGGCCTCCTTGGGTATAAGTGATACAGATGTGGCACCAGCTGCCTGAAAAAGGCAACACCATCCCCTTCTGGGGATATACCTGGAGGAACTCAAATCACTCTATAAAAAATATACCTGCACACACGTGTTTATTGCAGCATTATTCACAATAGCAAAAACATGGAACCAAACATGCTACCCATCAAAAGTGTACTGGATAAAGAAAATGTGGTACACATTTGCAGCAACCTGAATGGAATTAGAGTTCATAATACTCAGTGATTTATCACAGAAACAGATATGTGAGTACCACATGTACTCACTCACAAGTGGATCCTGCACATTTATCATAATACTATAAGAAAGAGATTGGCAGTAGCATGGGAGAGGGGCACATAACATCAGTAAGGGTATCCACACTTTACCTGTATGATAACCATGTATATACCTAATCCTGAAGTATACCCCACAATTTTAAAAGAAAAAGGCAGCACCAAAGCCTCGGAACAAAATCATAAAAGAGATCAACTCATATACCCTGTGACACTCCTCAGTGAACAGCTGTGAATGTGTTGCAGCTTTTCCCATTGGCGCCTGGGAAGCTGCACAGAAGCAAGTCAGAAAAACTTCGCCGATGACTCCACCCCCTCTGAACATGAGCATGCATGTGGGAGGATGTTTTTCACAATTTTTCTGGCACCAATACCTCTGCTGAGAGAGAGCACATGGGAAGAGTAGAGAGCCTACCTGCTGGTTCTTAGTCTTAAGCACTACTTATTGGACTGCAGCCTGGACTATACCACTAAACAAAAACACATCATTTCAGCAAGCATCATTCAAGACAATCACCACACAAATCCACCTACAACCAAGGAACCTAAACAGCACAGTGACCCTCTGAAAACACTCAGAAATGAAGCCAATCGACCATGCATAACATACACCACAGTCATATGTACATAGAAGAAAAAAACCCAAAAACCCCATCCACTTGATAGCACATTTAAATAAAATAAGCATTAGCTGCCTCAAATGTGAAGGAACCAGCAAGAACTTCAGCAATATCAAATGCCAGTGTTCTGTCACCTCCAAAGGATCACACCGGTTTGCCAGCAATGGATCCCTAACCAGAATGAAACACTTGAAATGACAGATTCAGAACTCAGAATGTGGATGACAAAGAAACTCAATGAGATTCATGAAAGTGGAAACCCAAAACAAAAAAAAAACAACAGGAAAATGATTTAAAAATTGAAAGATGACATGTACTTACTAAGAAAGGACTAAACTGAACTTCAGAAATTAAATAGTTCACTTCAAGAATTTCAAAATACAGTTGCAAGTCATAACAGCGGAGTAGACCAAGCAGAAAAGAGAATTTCAGAACTTGAAGACAAATTCTTCAAATCCTCCCAGTCAGACATAAATAAAGAAAAAGAATTTTAAAAATGAGCAAAGACTTAAAGAAGAATGGGATTATATAAAAAAACAAAACCTACGGCTTCTTGGCATTCCAAAGAAAGAAGGAGAATGGAAACAACTTGGAAAACGTATTTGAGAACATAATTCAGAAAAACTTTCCCAATCTTGCCAGAGAGGCCAACATGCAGAATATAAGACATTCAGAAAGCTCCTGTGAGATATTAAACGTGACAACTATACCCAAGGCACATAGTCATCAGACTAGTCAAGTTCAAAGTAAAAGAAAATACATCTTTTTTTTTTTTTAAGTTGGTGTCTCACTCCATCGCCTAGACTGGAGTGCAGTGGCCGCTCCCGGCCACAGCAGCCTCGACCTGCTGGGCTCCGGCGATCCTTCTGCCTCAGCCTTCCAAGTAGCCAGAACTACAGGTGTGTGCTACCACGCCCGGCTGATTTTTTGATTTATTGTAGAGACGAGGTCTCGCTGCCCAGGCGGGTCTTGAACCCGCGGGCTCAGGCAATCCACTCACCTCAGCCTCCCAAAGGCACGAATTACAGGCTGAGCCACTGAGCCCAGTTAGAAAAAACATCTTAAGGTAACTGTAGAGAGGGGATGCATCTCATACAAAGAGGAACCCATTGCCTGAATGAAACGTAATTGTACACCTAACCCTTAACTGTACCCCACAAAACCATAATAAAAAATACTAATTAATGAAAAAAAAAAGAGGAACCCATCAGACCAACAGTGGACTTCTCAGTAGAAACTTTACAAGTCATAAGAGAGTGGGAGACCATTTTTAGGATCCTTAAAGTAAAGACATTCCAATCAGAATTTCTTACCTTGCCAAACTAATCTTCATAAATAAATGAAATAAAGTCTTTCCCAGACAAACAATTGCTATAGAAATCTGTTACCAACAGGTCAACCCTATTAGAGATATTTAAGAACATTCTAAATAAGGAAATGAAAAAATAATACCTTTTACCACAAAAGCACATGTAAGTATATAGCACCTGAGTATTATTATAAAGCAGTCACACAACTGAAATTATAAAGCAACTATCTAACAAAATGACAGCAAGAAAAAACCCCAGATATAAATATTAACTTTGAATATCAATGACTTGAATGTCTCACTTAAAAGATATAGAGTGGCAAACTGGATTAGAAAAATAAGATCTGTCCTTCTGCTGTCTTCAGGAGGCCCATCTGAGATGTAGTGACACGTATAGATGCGAGGTAAGGGGATAGAGAAAGATCTACCACACAAATGGAAAACAAAAAAAGAGCAGAGGGTACTATTCTTGTATCAGATAAAATAGACTTTAAACCCGCAACAATAAAAAAAGATAGTGAAGGATATTACCTAATGATATAGATTTCAATCCAACAAGAAGACATCTTATATAAGCACCCAATGTTGGAGCACAATTACTTTTAAACCTAAGAGATGAGTTAGCCATACAATAATAGAGAGAGATTTCAATGTCCCTACTGAAAACATTAGACAGATCTTCACAGTAGAAAATTAACAAATAAATTCTAGACTTAAATTTAACCCTTGACCAATTGTACCTAATAGACAGCTACAGAATACTAAACTCAACAATCACAGAATATATATTCTTCTCATCTGCACATGAGACATATTGGTCATAAAGCAAGTATCAATAAAGTACAAAAAAATAAAAATCATGTCACAAATCTTCTCAAACCACAATGAAAGCAAAATCAATATCAAGTAGAACTCTCAAAATCACACAAGTATGTGGAAACAAAACAACTTGCTTCTGAGTTATTTTTGAGTAAACAACAAAATCAAGAAGGAATTTTTAAAACATAAATTCAAACAAATGAAAATAGAGACACAACATACCAAAAACATTTGAGGTGCTGCAGAAACAGTGTTAAGAGGAAAGTTTATAGTGCTAAAAGCCCATATCAAGACAACAGAAAGACCTCAAGTACATAACTTAACATCACACCTAAAGGAACTAGAAAAACAAGAACAAACTAAACCCACAGATAGCAGAAAGAAAGAAATAACCAAAATCAGAGCAGAAGTAAGTAAAATTGAGACTAAAAAACAAAACCAAACATAAACAGATAAAAAAATGAAAAGTTGGTTCTCTGAAAGGATAAACAAAATTTATATACTGCTAACCAGATTAATAAAAAATAAAACAGAGAAGATCCAAAATAAGTACAATTTGAAATGACAGATGTGACATTACAACCAATTTCACAGAAATGTAATTTAAAAAACTACAAAACAAAAAACCCTGGGCCAGATAAATTCTACTAGATGCACAAAGAAGAGCTGATACCAATCCTACTGAAACTATTGCAAACAATTGAAGAGGAGGAATTCTTCCCTAACTCATTCTACAAAACCAATTTCATCCTGATGGCAAAATCTGGAAGACAAAACAAAACAAAACAAAACTATAACAAACCACATCCAATAGCATATCAAAAAGATCATACACCATAATCAAGTGAACTGTATTCTTGGAATGCAAGGTTGGGTCAATATATGGAGATCAATAATTATGATCCACCATATAAACAGAACTAAAACTAATAATTATATGATAATCTTAATAGAAGCATAAAAAGCATTTGGTGAAATCTAGCATTTCTTCTTAATAAATCTTCAACCAACTAGGCATCAAAGGAACATACCTCAAAATAATAATATTAATTTATGACAAACCCATAAGCAACAACATACTGAATGGGCACTTCAAAATGCAATCCTATTTCTCTCTCTCTCTCTCTGTCTCTCTCTCTTCTCTCTCTCTCACACACACACACACACACACACACACACACACAAATACCTAGGAATACATCTAACCAAGGAAGTGTAAGGGTATCCATAATAAGGACTACAAAAGACTGCTGAAAGACATAAAAGGTGACACAAAAGAATAGGAAAATATTCCATGCCTGTAGATTAGAAGAATCAGTATTGTTAAATGTGCAGAATGCCCCAAGCAATCTACAGATTCAACACAATCTCTATTGAATTACCAACATCATTTTTCACAGAATTATATAAAGCAATTCAAAAATTTATAGAAAATCAAAAAAGAGCCCAAGCAGCCAAAGAAATTCTAAGCAAAAAGAACATAGCCAGAGGCATCACATTATTTGACTTCTGACTTTACTACAAGGCTACATTAAGCAAACCAGCACAGTACTGGGGCAAAAATAGACATGCAAATGGTGGATTGGATAAAGAAAATGTTAAACATATACACCATGGAACAGAATAGAGAACCCATAGATAAAGTCACTCACTTACAACGAACTGCTCGTCTACAAAGTTGACAAAAACAAAGGGAAGAAGGGTCTTTTTCAGTAAATGGTGCTGAGGAAATTTGGTGACCATGCATGGAAGTATGAAACTAGACCCCTACTTCTCTTTATATGCGTAAATGAACTCAATATGGACTGAAAACCTAAATGTAAGATCTCAAACTACAAAAATTCAAGAATAAAACCTAGGAAACACTTTTCTGGACATTGTCCTAGGCAATGCATCTATGACTAAGTCACCAAAAGCAAATGTAGCAAAAACAAACTTGACAAGTGGGACCAAATTAAACTAAAAAGCTTCTACAAGGAAAGGACTCTATCAACAGAGTAAATAAACAACCTACAGAATGGAATAAATATTTGCAAACTATGCATCCAACAAAAGACTAAAATCCAGAATCTAAAAGGAACTCAATCAATCAGAAAAAAACAAGAAATTAAGAAGAGGGCAAAGGACATGAACAAACACTTCTTAAAGGAAGACATGCAAGTGGCCAATAAACATGTGAAAAAATACTCAATATCACTAATCATTAGAGAAGTGCAAATCAGAACCACATGAAACCATTTCACATCAGCAAGAATGACTATTATTAAAAAATCAAAAGAACAACAGACGTTGGCATGGCTGTGGAGGAAAATGGGATATAAACTAGTTCATCCTCTGTAAAAAGCAGTTTAGAGATTTCTCAAAGACCTAAAAAATGAATTATTATTTGTCCAAGAAATCTCACTACTGGGGACACAGCCAAAGGAACATAAATCATTCTACCAAAAAGGCACCCTGTAATAAACAAACTCACATGTTTGTTTATTGCACACTATTCACACTAGCAAAGTGAGAACAAAATATGTGCCCATCAATGGTGGATTGGATAAAGAAAATGTTAAACATATACACCATGGAATACCATGCAGCCATAAAAAAGGATGAATTGTGTCCTTGGCAGTAACATGGATGCAGCTGGAGGCCATGATTCTAAGCAAATTAATGCAGGAAAAAAACCCCAAATACCACGTGTTTAACTTTTATGTGGGAGTGAAACACTGGGTAAATAAGGGGACAAAGATGTGAATAACAGATACTGGGGACTTCAAAAGGGCAGAGGGAAGAAGTATGCAAAGGCTGAAAATCTACTAATTAGGTCTCATGTTCATTATTTGGGTGACTGGTTCAATAGCAGCCCAGACTTCACCATTACATAATAAACCCACATAACAAACCTACCCTTGTCCCTGAGCTTAAAACATTTCAAAAAATATTTAAAGAATTTTTGCCTAGCCTCGCAGACATCTTTCTTCACAACTTGGTTTTTTGTTTTGTTTTTTTTTGTAAAGACCATTGGACTCAGTTAAAATGTAATGTGTTCCACTATAGAAACTGCTATGGTTTAAATGTCCCTAACAAAACTCATGTTGAAAACTTAATTGCCATTGTAGTGGTATTGAGAAATGGGGTATTTGAGAGACAGTTGGTTCATGAAGGTGCCACCCTCATGAATGGGTTAATAGCATTACTGTGGGAGTGGGTTAGTTATTAGGGGAGTTCAGTCACCTTTCCGCCGTGGGATGATCCTTGCCATTGGCTGGTATCATGTTCTTGGACTTCTCAGCCTCCAAAACCATGAGCTGAACAAACTTTTCATGATAAGTTACCCATGCTTTGGTATTCAGTAAAAACAACGGAAAACAAAATAAAACAGTAATCATTTTATAGTAGTCCGCCTCTTATCAATGGAGCATTTGTTCCAAGACCCTGAGAAAATGCCTGAAACTGGATAATACCAAACTCAAAACATATTAGATACATATTCTGACATGAACACATATGAGAATTAATTTATAAATTAAGCACAATAAAAATTAGCAAAAGTAACTAATAACAAAATAGAACAATTATGATAATACAGTGTAATAAAAGTTATGTGTCTGTAGTCTCTCTCAAAATATATTTTTCTTTTCTTTTTTTATACCCAGTGTCTCACTCTGTCACCCAGGCTGAAGTGCAGTGCAGTGGCATGATTAAGGCTACCGCATCCTCTACCTGTTGGGTTCAGGCAATCCTTCCATCTCAGCCTCCCTAGTAGCTTGAACTATAAGCACATGCCACAATGCCCAACTATTTATTTTTTAATTGTAAAACTGAGGTTTCACCATGTTGCCCAGACTGGTCCCGAACTCCTAAGCTCAGGCAATCCTCTTTCCTCAGCCTCCCAAAATGCTGGGATTATAGGCGTGAGTCACTGCACATGGCTCAAAATACATATTTTTTAATATTTTATTTTATTTTTAAATTGACACATAATGATTGTACATATTTATGGGCTACATAGTAATGTTTTGATACTTATACTATACAGTGCTCAGATTAGGGTAATTAACATATTCATCATCTCAAACGTCATTTCTTTGTGTTAGGGACATTCAGTATCCTCCTTCTATCTATTTGAAACTTGGGTAACTGAATCGGAGGAAAGCAAAATTGTGGATAAGGGAGGACTACTGTACTATCTATATAGTATAGTACTATATGTGTGTATATGTATGTATTTTATCACAGCATGTAGTACACCTTAAATATACACAATAAAAAATTTTTTTTTAAAAAGTCAAGAAAAAACATGACTTACTAGCCAAATGAATTTGGACAAGTCACTGAATGTCTCTGGGACCTTTCTCTACCAGTAAAATAAATATAATAGTGTCTACTTTGGAGGACTGTTAGTATATAAGTAAAGTTGTACATTTTAAATCCCCAACAAACCTTATTTCACAGTGCAAGACCTTATAAAATTTAATTAACTGAAATATGGGATACATGGGTGGGTGGATAAGTGAACTGAGAGAAAGTGTTCTTTCTAAAATGAAACAACTACTTAATAAGAAAATTTGGAATGTTTCAGAATATTGTAAGAAGCTATTCCTCATGTCAAAACATTACTTGAACCCATTTCCTTTATATTCTTTCTATACTGTAGGGAATAAACTCTCTAACTTCTGTATCTGCTACCCAAAATATTTTTCCTCATTATTTGTCCTAAAGCTAACTGTTTCAAGTTGTCCAATTGTCCCCGTTGTTGTGCTATTTTTGCATTTTAAAACATTCAGCTCATCCTTTCCATCTACTTCGTGACTTTACAGACTTTGATCACCCTCACTTTTCATCCTGGTTTTCTAACTTGAAACTTCTGTTCTTTGTAGTTTATCCTTATAAGACAGCTTTCTTATCCCCTTGATCATTTAAAATTCTCTTCTCCGCATCATCTTCAGCACCATTATGTCTTCCTTAAGAAGCCCCAACTGTCAGCTTAAAAGACATAGAGGATGGAGGGAGAGAAAATGGAGAAGAGCAAAATAAGTGATGAAACTGATGTACTGAAAATACAAACTTATGTTAATTTCCAGCTGGTGTGGTAGACCCACTAACGAACTCCCCCCTTGCAGTCTAATAGAATATTAGAATGGAAGCTCCCCTGAAGAACACCGGGGCTAGTCCCTTCACACTCCATCATAACAACCACATGGGCTCCTTGTTACATTTACAGATTTCAAGGCCACATGCGCTGTTCAATATGGTGCCTCTTGGCCAAAAGTGGTTACTGAGCATGTGAAATGTGGCTGCTTCAAACTGAGTTGTGATGTAAGGGTAAAATATACACACTTGAGTTTGAAGGCAATACAAAGAAAGAATGCAAAATAACTCATTACTGCTTTTATATTGGGTAAATGTAAGAATATTATAATTTTAATATAGTGGATTAATGAAAAGATAGAATTAATTCCACGTATTTACTTATACTTTTTAAAAACTATAGATGCGAAAAATTTTGAAATTACATGTGTAGCTCCATTGTATTTCTACTGGACAAGGCTGATCCAGACATTCTGAATCAAAGTCTCCAGGGGAGGAGCCTGTGCTTGGTGAGAAGCCCTGCTAACACAATAAATGCATTTGACAAATGAGGATATTCATGTTCAGGGAGTTTTCTCGTCTTTTCCAATGTCATACCCAAGCCCGTAGAGTAAGGGCCCAGGAGTCAAACTGTAACCTCATTGCAGAAATGTGTGCTGTTTTGTTCTCTGCCGCATTCCCAGGGCATAAGACAGTATCTGGCATCGAGTTCTTTATAAATATATGTAGAATAAACGAGTGAATGAATGAATGAGGCCATTTATCCATGACACTCATGAAACTAAGTGCATAATTTCAGTCATACAACAGGCTAGTCAGCTTTGTTCTGTTCTTGAATTTGCAGATACCAATGGTATTGAGCAAGGAAAAGAAGAATAAATTATAGGTCATGTGGAAACTATCACGAGAAAACACACACACAGCACAAGGCACATTGGCATCTGCTAGACAGCATCTTCTTTGCCTGCAAACTTGGCACCCAAGTCATTCCTTCAGTAAGTGTCCAAAGAATAATGTGTGCCACTAAGAAACACAATCATCACAGGCTTTGTTTTTGTTTTTTAGATTTCACCTGTTGGAAATACTGCCTCTTTTACAAAAAATAGAGAAAAGAATGGGTCTCTTTTCTAAACTAACTCAGCTGTTCAGCACCTAGAGGATTTACTCCCAACTTCCCTTGGGGTTAATGGTTTCTATTTTTAATCTCTGCCGTGTGCACAAAGAAAAATAGCTTTGAAAGAAGTTATTTTGCAGGGAAACTGTAAACATCCTCTGGCTTCCACATGTGAATGTGACAGATCAGTATACTTTCTGGAAATCAGGAATGACAAGAAAACAACCTCATTTGAATTACCCAACAATGACAAAAAACAAAACCTAATTACTTTCCTCATCCTCTGTGTTCTATAAATTACTCAGTAGGCAGTGCCAAGTAGGAAGCACAATTTCATAGCATCATTACCAAGAGATGGAGCAAATCTTCCGTGTGGGCAAACATTTAGTGAGATGAGAGAGTGACTCATAGACCTTTCTGCCCATTGTTAGAATTGGTCCCCACCTGCCTCTCTGCAGGCTGAAATAATCCGTTGTCACGCTACTGTGGAAAAATCTAATTGCAACCTTGATCCCCCAGTCCCTCTTGAATTGCTCACCCACAGACTTAGCTTTAATTATATAACACTGGGAGGGAGAAATAGAAAAGACAAAGCCTGCATTCAGCTTCTAATAAAATGAAAAGTTGTCTGAGATCATGCCGAGTGGTCTGGGGGCCATTTGCCATATTACCTGGAAAACTTAATACAGTTGCATACTCCCAAGCCCCATCTCAAACTCAAATCACACTGAGTGTGAGTTCCAACAGTATATCTTAATAACCTCCCCCAAATGATGCCTGCGCACACTCATGTTTGAAAATCGAGTCTAGAATAATGTCAACCACACCTGATTTTTAAAAAGTGAAACTGAATTATATAGTTGAATAAATGTGTCACATTCTGCAACCATTCTTGTACATAAGGCTCTTTCCTCCAGCACCAGGCTCTACTCCTGAACCCCAGTCTGGCAACCTGTCATGATCCAACAGGACTGTCTCTGTGACAGTAGGTCCCCAGAGGACAGAAAGTCTGACTGAAGACACCCCTATTCCTAGATTCCCTGATCTGGGTCAGAACTCTGTAGCCTTCATTTGGTATTCTGCTACTCTCAACTCCTGTCTGAATCAAATAGAGCATATCATACTATTTGGACCTCATGCCTGCCCTGGCAGACTCTCCCTTGATGACAAGTATAGCTTCCCACCATGGGCATGCCTTCCTGCTCTCCTGCTGGGGTGCCACAAAAACCAAGTGCCTTGCGTCTCATCCTTAGATGGGTAAGTGCTTACTATAGATAAAGAAACTCAGAGATGGAAATTGTTCAGGAATAGATTCATATTAAATGTGTGCTTCAACTGAGTTCAGAAGGCTGAGAGTGATAATGGTAAGAGAGAGAAAGGGCATCAGGCTGTAGAATTTATAAAGAGAGAGAGAGCCGGATGTCAAGTTAAAAAAAAGAGAGATGGAAGTGCTGAGAAGCCCTTGTTGCAATGTCATTGAGCAGAGTGAGACCATGGAGGAAAGTGTGGTCCGTTCTTGTTTTTTCTTCAAGCAATTTCATACTCAACTTACTAGCACCTATGTTTTGCCCTTCTAAGATTGGATGCAGTGAAAGGCATCAGGAGAGAAGGTATGATTTACATTTACGTGGTAGGTACAATTGCTGATTTGGCATTGACACCCTTAGGCTGTATAAACAACTGAATAATGCCTCTTTGCCCTCTCTTTCCCTTTCTCTCTTCCTCTCCCTCTCCCTTCCCTTTCCCCTCTATTCTCTGTCTCTGTGAGTGTCTCTCTCTCTCTCTCTGTCTCTCTCTGTCTCTCTGTTCTCTGTGTGTCTGTCTTTCTGTCTCTCTCTTTCGCTGTGTTTCATATTTTGTGTGTTCTTCAAGATTCTTGTGTCCTTTAAGCTGAGCTATGCCTCTTCCCAGCTGGATCCCCTCTCCCAGGATACTTCTTTCCCCATCATCCTGAAAACCTCTCTAAAGGAACTTTCTTCCCCAGCCTCCTCAACCTCACCTTATATGGGCTGGAGGTAGAAAACTACCTGATACTGACACAACCAGTTTTAGTTCAATCCTCAAGCAATTTCTGTATAAATCATCTGGTTTCTCTCTTTAAAATATGCCATTTTTAATTTCCAACCAAATTCAGCAAGCATATCATTTTAATATCTTGTTTCTCATATGTAATTATAGTACAGGGTGATATTTATTTTAAGGGAAACATATATATTGTCACAGAATTATAAGGTAATCCAGGAGCAAGGAAAAGAGGGAGTGTCTAACCTTGACGGGGACAATTGAGGACATCTTTGCAGAGGAAGTGATATTTGAGCTGAGTTTGAAGGGTGAATAGGAAACATTTAGGTCCTGGGTAAAGACAGGACACTATTCTAGGTTTGATGTAGACAAATATTTGCCTTTGGTGTTCTTTAGCTCAGATAAGAATTCAAAAATGGTTTCTAGAGCCTTCCATAAAGTGGATGTCAAATCATTTGTAAGGAAATGAAAGGAATAATGAGACTTGTAAGGACTGGAATTTAATGAATGAATTAGAAAGAAGCTGCCTTACTTCCCTGCTCCTTCCCCCAGCATGCAAATACACCTCACAAGTATGTGGGAGAATGTAGGTCCTTAAGACAGCTAAAATGTTACCATTGCTCAGTTTTCTACGGTGTGTGTGTGTGTGTGTGTGTGTGTGTGTGTGTGTGTGTGTGTAAACAGACCATAGGTTTACTGCACACTTTTTGGCCCTTCTATCCAAATCCATTTTCAGACAATAGATAATCTTAGAAAAAGGGAGAAAATGTGAATGCAAAATCCCAGGGGTTCCTATATAATTAAAGGCCAATGTTCTACAAAGCTTTTGGAAGGTGCCAAAGGAGAGAAAATATCAAGTGAATTCCAGAAAGAGAAAAACACATTGAATGTGAAACGTTCCTGCAGAGTTAATACAAGCTGTCTCCAGGGCCTGAGAAGATGAAAATCTCATCAATCCAGGCATTCCCTGAGAGGCAAGTGCAGAAAGCTGTCTCCATAAACCAAAGGATTAATCAAATTCTGCCTTAAGACATTGAGCGCTGGTAGTTTCTATGAGTTTCTCAGAGTGCCATAGGTGGAGGCAAGATAATCAATAGCACTTTAGAGCTGAAAGGATTTTTGGAGATCAATTCACACAGATAATTTTACAGATGAGGGCATCGAGGCTCAGAGACATTTGTTGACTTGCCACAAATCCCATTGTTAATCATGGGTTACAAAGAACTCCAAGTTTTGTGTTCTTTGTGCCGCATTGACGTATCAAGGAAAATTCTGAGTCCTGGATGTATATGGACCAGAAAGCATGTGTTCCTCTCCCTACCATCCTTTTGGAAGCCCCCCTAAAAAGAAAGCAACTGAATAATGTGAAGGTATGAAACTACAAGGACAAAGAGAGCAGTTGAGGAGATGAGTCCAGGTGAGAGACGACAACAAGGTTTTAGAAGAGGCAAGCTGATGCCTGGGTGGTAAATAATATATCAGAGTAGAAAGAGCTGAAACCTAATCTCCTACAGAGAAAAAAAAGCAATAAAAAGCAAGGCGATTCACACCACTGAACTGCAAGAAAGCCTCAGGAATTGAACACTCCGGGCACCAGTGAAAGTAGGTGGGGTAAAAAACAGCAGATGGGAGAAAATTTGCATAAGGAATACTCAGACCTTCAGATGTCTCTGTCCCTTACCCCAGTTCAGCCAGTTGGCCAACCCAGCTTCTGAAACCAATACATATGTGAAAACTTGTATTTCTTTGTACACGTACCCCTAAAAGTAGAGCTTGAGCTAAGAACTTCTGTATGAATAGTTTACTTAGGAATATATGATCACAAGAAGCAGGAGTGAAGGAACAGCAGAAGCGAAGCTTTAGAGAGAGCCCAGCCAGGATAATTATCATAATAGCCAGAACTGTGGATGACCAGTTGTTCCACTTTGTGGGACTATTCACAGAATGAATGAATTCATTCATTCATTCTCAGAAGGCTTATCAAATGGGACTCAGAACCATCTGCCCTGGAGAAGGGAAGAGGAGAGCACTTTCTGTCACATCCATCTACCCCTGATGGGTAGTGTCAGCTGTCCTGGCTCCCTGCCCCCTGATTGCAGAAGTGCCAGTGCCTACTGGGTTTCCACTCTCAGGCCCCAGAGAAACTAGGGAGCAGGGTCCTATTGGGGGCAGGGTTGCTGTCCAGGTGCTGCCAGGGTGAGCCTACGTGAGACTGGCCATACCCACAAGGGATTTGCTATCACAGTGTGACTGGAATAAGAGGTAGATGGAGAGAACTTAAAGAGGGGCACAAGAGATTTCTAACACAATTCATGAGTTGGAGCTTTTGCTTTCAGATTGCTCTCTTATATGCATTAACTCTCTTCCCTTCAAGCACATTTTAATGTTTGTTTCTGGTTATTAGTAATAGCCTCAGAGGGACAAAAGCATCTTGGCATTCAAGAAGCAGCACTAAGCTTAAGAGTGCATGCAAATGATGGAATCAAAATCTGATTAAATTAATAATAGTAATGTGAAATCCGGAAAGTCACTGGACTTCTCTGTTCCTCAGTTTCCTCATCAATAAGATGAGAAATTACAAGTCCTACATGTGCCTCATTTATAAAGAAAGAGCTACCACTAAAAGGGCACAATTCACATCAAATGAATGTAAATAGCTTACTTTGATGTTATGCAGTATCCAACATGTACAGCCTTATGAGGAAATCCTGACTGGCAACACTGCCAGAAAAAGCCCACAGAGCTCTACATGTCACTGCCCTCTTTTAAGCTCTATGCAACCCTCAAAACAATGGGACTGGAGAGGAACAGAGCCCTATTTGTTTCTGGAGAAATCAACCTGCTCCCAGTATGCATAGTCCACCACCATGAAAACTATCATACCCTTCACCCTGTATGTATTAGTCACTGATTCACAAATCATTCTTTATCAGTCAGAAACTCACGCATTTTGCTTTGTATATCTCTGAGCTCCCATGATTCCATATAGCCCAAATCCTCCCACTCTGACTCCTAGAACTCAAGATCATCAGCAAAATCTTCTGTATTTTAGCCTCTTCTCTGAACATTCCTTTCATCTTTCTCCTCTAACTGAAACCCAGCTGACTTTGGAAACAGTGCATCCCCTGCAACTTGTTCTTTCAAATTCCTCTAACCAGTGGGATAGGAAGCAACATAGAAGTTCTCCCAGCTCTTTGCTTGGCTTGTAGAGACAATCATTAAATAAGCCCAGGTCTTTGAGGCTCTTGCCAATAAACAATATTATTAGCTAGTGTTGGTTACATTAACTTACAGATAAGTAGTCAATTCCTTTCTTTTCTTGAAGATCACTGTGTGGTTAGTATCTGTTTACATCTAAAGACAATCTTCCCTTCAACTGTGTCCTGAATTTAATCCCCTGTAGTCTACTCAAAGATATCGCTGTTCTAATTTTCCATCTTCTCTCACATAAATTTTTCCTCTCTGACTTATTTCCATGACTATACAAAGATGGTCCCATCTTTAAAAACAACAAAGAAAGAAAAGAACCTCCAATGAATTCACACACCTCTCTAGCTTTTCGTCAGCTGTCCCCTTCTTTTTAATATAAAATCTCCTCAAAGTAGTCTACAACTTCTGAATTTATTCTTTCTCATAGTCATCTTTTGAAACCACTCTCATTAGACTGTTAGCTCTACAATAACACAAAACCACTCATGTCAAGGTCAGTTCTGTGTCATCCAATCTGATGGTCATTTCTCCAGGATGATCACTTGATTCATCATTTGACACCATCAGTGCCTCTTGTTTTTTTTTTTTTTTTTTTTTTTTTTTTTTTTTTTGAGTTGGAGTCTCACTCTGTCGCCCAGACTGGAGTGCAGTGGCCGCTCCCGGCCACCACAATCTCGCCTGCTGGGCTCCGGCGATCCTTCCGCCTCAACCTTCCAAGTAGCTGGAATTACAGGCATGCGCTACCACGCCCAGCTGATTTTTTGATTTATTGTAAAAATGAAGTCTCGCTGCCCAGGCGGGTCTCGAACCCGCGGGCTCAGGCAATCCACTCACCTCAGCCTCCCAAAGGCGCGGGATTACAGGCTGAGCCACCGAGCCCGGCTTGTGCCTCTTGTTTTTGTGACACTCTGCCTTCACTTGGCTTCCAGTAAGCCACTCTCTCCGTTGTCCCCTTAGCACTCTGCTCACTCCTTCTCAGCATTTCTTAGCACTCACTTCTCTTCCTTCTTAGCACTCACTTCTCTTACTAATTTCCCTAACCAATACGCAGGCTTGCGTGAAGACTCAGTCCTCATACCTCTCTCATCTTTATTAGCCAGCTAGCTCATCTCATTCATTTCACTGACTTTAACTTTGATCCAAATGCAGAGGTGGCCAAATTTAGGTGGGTTGTCTTCAAAACTCTGCATAAACATTTTCTCCTGCATGTCTGATAGTCATCTCAGTCACAACACACTCAAAACAGAACCCTTGATTTTTCCTCCCAAATATGCCACTCCCATAATCGTCCACAAATCAATTAATGGTAAGTCTATTCTCACATTTAGTCAGGCTGAAACAACTTAATCTTTAATTTTTCTAAGAGTAAATCCTACATGCCATATTCATTCTATCTATATGAATTAAAGATGATGGATGATAGATGATTGATTGATAGATAGATAGATAGATAGATAGATAGATAGATAGATAGATAGATATACTACACCTAAAAAGCTCCTCAGGAAAAGTGAACAAATTTTTTCTAATGTTTTCACTGATAAGGTATTAATAAACCCCCTCCTTTCTGTGAATCAGAAATGCTCTCTCAGCAGAAATTTTCCAGTGGTTCCTGCACTGCTTGTGTCTCTGTAAGCCAGACAAAGGGAAATGCTCTAATCAAACACAGCCCTAAAGAACAATCAAAGACCCCAAATAAATGACTTGATTCAACTCGCACTTTATTACATAGACAGAAGAGGGTAAGTAGCTCGAGCTTCCACCCCACTTCCGCTTATGCCAACATCAAGAAGCCACTGCTGTCCAATTAGTGATGACTGTGGAGTCTTTCAGGCTAGGGTTTCTTCCAGGGCAATTCAGAAGTTCTGGAAGCTTTAAAGGAACCTAGGGAAAGAGCCAGCACAGGAGTCCACTTGTCTGAGCCTTGAAAATTTGGGACCAATCCTAGGATTAAAATAGGCAAAGTGTCTATTGGGACCTCTTCTACATTTTTCTTTGCACTTTAATTCAATAAATATTTCCTAAGCACACAAACCTGCTGTGTTGAGCTCTGTGTGAAAGCAAAGATTACCAGAATGGAGACATTCTCATTGAAGAAAAAAACCTCACATTTTATTCCCTTTCTCCCTCTGCACAAGCCTACTTTTCCTGACTGACCTCAATTGTCCAATGTGTCTTTTCCCAATATCTAAAATCGTATTTCCTCTGCCATTAGCAAGCATTTTTCATTGACTGCTAGGAATGAAAAGTGGTGATTAAAATTCATTCTCTGGGAGGAGTGATTAGGAGTTTCCTTTAAACTTTCACTTTTAAATATAACAAACTCATATTAAAACAAGAACCAATATTTTACAGTTTAAGAAACTTTACATATATACAAAATGTATATGCTGGGAATAACATTAAAGCAAATAACAGGCTCGTAAGTAGTATATATCTATTTATCTTCAACCAACGACTTAAATTCTTTCACACTTGCAAAGATAGCATGACCCAGAGCTTGAAGACTTGCAAGGAATTTTTACTGCTTTTTCCCTTGCATGTCTCTTTTCCACATCAGAGCACCTAAAATTGTAAATTTTACAAGTGTACAAAGTATTGATAAGTTTTCTAATTGAGAAATAGTTCCTTCTCCTTTCAGATTCATGAGTCACTGTTTGGGAAGACAACTGATGATATTTCGAGCTTTTTGTATGCTGTCATTTTCATATCTTAAATTCTGAAAAGCCATAAAATGTATCTATTTAGTCAACCATTTATTGGTATCCCAGAAGAGTTTTATTTTAGAAAATGTAATACAGCTAAAGAAAATTCCCAAATAATTTTCCCAAAGACCAAAACTGTCATTAACAACAACAAACAAAAAACAGCAAGAGCAAAAACAACAACAACAAAAAAATAAAGAACTCTAACGTTTGCTTTCTAAGGCACATTTTAGATGTAAGGGCATACATACATCATCATATAAAGTCCTCATCCTCAACAACTCTTAATATTTTTTATTTGCTTTAAAACGTGTATTTTTCAGAATTCAATCTCCAACTGATCACATTCCAGGTGTTGTATATATTGGAGATGGGTAAATTCCTTGGGTGTGAATTCACATTTTGTTACATTATTCACCTGTTTCCCTCCAGTCTTTGTCATTTCCATGAACAGACTGCTCACATCTGAAACCTGAGACTCACCTTCCTCTTGTCATCACTCACCTTCATACCCAACCTGTCTCCAGGACTTTTCATTTCTGTATCCACATATAGGGTCTTGGCTCTGCCCATTTGTCTCCACCTTTACTACCAACTCCTATTTCAAAGTTGCCATAACTTTCACCTGAACTAGAACAAAACGCTGGTATCCATTTCTGATCTATTCTCATCCATTTTGCATACTGAAGCCAAAACACTCACCTTAAGGTGCTGTTTGTGTATTACTTCTGGCACAAAACCTATACTAGTTTAAGACTACAAATATGATATTGTGGAGAATTTATACCAAGATCCAAGAAACCCTGAAGAATCCAGGCCCAAGCCACCCACTCCCTTGACTCACTATGTTCTAGTCACACCAATTTTTCTATTCCAGCCAAGGTCTTTTCTGACTCAGTACTCCTGCACATCCTGCTGCCTCAAACAAATACTAAGTTAACATAAACTTTGGAAACTATGGCTTTAAATTGTGAAATCAGAGAAGTCTTTTTTGAGACCTAAAGAGTGAACAGATCACCCTGTTATACTGTCTCATAGCAGGTCCCCTGGAATATATTGAAACCATTGTATAATTAAAACTATTTTTAGTCACCTTTATGCTAGATTGTAAGCTCCTTAAGGGTGTAGGGATGCTAGTTTTTCTGTTAAAGGCATCTCATTAGCATGAAGCCCCCCAAATAAATAATTGCTTACTCAATAAATGTTTGTTAAGTATCAAAATAATGAGTATAATAATTCAGGCACAAAAATACAGATATAGCATGTGAAAAAAATTGGATCTCAAAGAAGTAAAGAGACGAATGGTGGTTATCAGAAGCTGGAGAGGGGAAAGGGAAAGGGAGAGTGAAAAGACATTGGTTAATGGGACAAAAATACAGCTACATAAAAGGACTGCATCTAGTGTTCGACAGATGACAGGGTGACTATAAATAACAATAATGTATTGTGTGTTTCAAAAATGACTAGAAGAGATTTGAAATGTTCTCAACTCAAAGAAATGGTAAATGAGACAATGGATATCACAATTACCCTGACTTGATCATTACACATTGTATGCATGTATCCAAATATCATGTGTCCCCCATAAAATGTACAATTTTTATGTATTGATAAAAAATAAAATCTGGCCTGGCTCAGAATTAGCAATTTTGTCTATTTAACTTAGATTTATTTTTATGGTTTTTAATAAAAAAAGAGTGTTTCTGAGAAATAGAGCACTCTCTCTCAACTCCACTTGTTACTATAACAAACTTGTGTGTGTTTGAGTTATTGCTTTCAGGTTTAATTATTTTTGATGTTTCCATTAATATTTCTTTGGGGGAAAAACCTTAAGCATCCTCTGTAAGTAGTTTTATTTATTTATTTTTATTTTTTGTTTTTATTATAAAGACGTGGGGTACAATTCAGGGTTAGGTGTACAAACATTGATTATGCAGGTACCCTTGTTGATGAGGTGGGACCCTCCCTCCTCTAGCAGTTTCTTTCAACTGCCAATCCCACCCCCGCTCCCCTGACAGTTTTCCACTACTGCCAATCCCTTTCTTACAGCATTATGATAATTGTTCAAGGTCCACTTATAAGTGAGAACACATGGCACTCTGTTCTTTGTTTCTGTGATAGATCTCTGAGTATGAGCGACTCTAAATCCATCCAAGTTGCTGCAAAGTCCATATGTTTGTCCTTCTTTATGGCTGCATAATATTCCATTGTGTATATGTACCACATTTTCTTAATCCAGTCCAGTTTTGATGGGCAACATGGTGGTTCTATGTTTTTGCTATTGTGAATAATGCTGCAACAAACATACGCTTTCAGATTTGTAACTCCCACAACACTCAACATGAGTGTGACAGACCTGCAGGCAGCTCTCCTCCCCAGAAGAAAACTCAAGCTCCTTCCATCTGGGAAACCAGTCATGTCCCACATGTAGCTGTCAAGACATGTGCTGTGCATCTGCATCAGGATGGAGAAAAAAGAAGAGCATGAAGTATCTAGCATGGAGAGTGGTACACCTAACATTCAATTGCCTAAAACTCTGACTCTCAGCCACATCTAAATGCAAAATAGACTGAGACATATATGCCAGCCCAGAAACAAGAGGAAGGGATTTAATCATCAGCTCAAAGGCAGTCTCAGGTTTATGAAAGAATTTCTCTGTCAAAGCATTTGTTCAAAATTTGGTATGCACTTTTCTTCCCAATACCACCATAGTATAAAACCATAAGGATCACAGTTGAGTTGATTGCTCCCTCTTTGGCCAATATCCCACCCTCTGCTGCATTCACACATCCCAACTTTCAGGACTCCTCCAGGTTTCCAAGTCACTTCCAACCTCTAGGCCCTGGAATCAGCAGTGTTGAAGCAGCTCATGACAAAAGGAGACACCCAAAGATTTGGAAGTGACTAGGTCTTGGAGTGAAGAAATATTGAGGAGAAGAGCCAGAATGAATTACAGCTTTAACCCCTATTTACACAAGTCTGACATAAATGAGAGATGCCAGGAAATGCTGAGACCCCCAACAACCTCCCCTACCTGCTGTTGCCATTGAGCTGTCCATCTTTCTGCCTCACCTTCCAATAGCTGACAGAAATACAGTTTATATTGCTCTACAATATGGAAGAAATCTTTTATTTTGACTTAAATTGCTTGCAAAAAATTATCTGTGTCTCAAGTGACCTGTTATGCCTGGGTTTCCCTTCAAGGACTCAGTGAAAAAAGAGGGAGAGTCGATCTGCCTATGTGGAAACCTTTTGTATTTATTGTTTTTTTCTGAGATGTTCTACAGTTTGAAACAAAAGTAATATGGTTGCTCTAGGGCTATAAGATACAAAATACAAAATGTTATTCCGTAATGGACCAAAAGCGAGATACCTTAGTTGGAAGGAATAAGTTAGGGAAAGAAAAGACAGAAGTCTATGTCCTGTTACCAATGGCATAAAATAAAAGAAATGGGTCAAGGAGCTGTCTGAGACAACTAAGTGTCCACAAAGTTTAGACGGGCCCATAGAACCTTCTCCTTGATTCCAAAAAAGAGGTAAATGACCCCTGGGTCTGCAGGGCCTTTGCCACATGACCAACACCTAGGGGAAATGGTTCCCAGTGGCAGTTCTGTTCTGTTTCTCAGAGGAAGAGAGAACAAAGACATCCATGGTCAGAGTTGACAAAATGAACAGACAGTTTATGTAGTTAGTACGCACATACAGTGAGCATCCATTCGGGGCTTTGAATTTCAGTGCATACATTTAATTTCCAACCTGTCTAAAGGACCGGTTCCTGTACTTCAATATAAATATGTAAGACAGTCATTACCTGAGAACATTATTGTCTTAAAACAATTGCATGAAGTCAACTTTCCTAATGCCTCACACGCATTTCTGTAAGTTGCCTCTGCCTTTTCCCTCTACTTTTTAACCCCTTTTGTTTTAACTTTCACCATTTTTCTCTCATTTCTCACTTCTTTGGTTCTTTATTCCTTTCAACTCCCTGCCTCCTCTCCCAAGGTCAGTCTCAGCACTTCTGTGATCTCTGGGGCTCTGGTCCAGCTAATTTCCTTCTCACACTGGGTTGCAGATGCCACATTTCCACCTCCATTCCTTTTGTGATGAATCAATCCAAAAATACTTTTTGAGTGCTCAGTATGTGCCAAGTATAAAGGTAAGATTGTGGGGCAGGGACTCTCATTCCCAGGACGTCAGAAAGTTTCCAAAATGAGTGAAATTCTTGGGTGAGTTGTAGTCTTTGGCCTTATTTTGGAACTACCATTTATTAGCTCTGAGGCTTTATAAGTGTTTGCTTTCTCCAAACTAAGTTTTCTCATCCGTAAGATGGACATTATCAGAGTGTCTACTCTGGTAGATGCTAGTGAAGATTAAATGAGGTAATTTTTGCCAAACATTTATTACAGTGTGGGATGCATAGCTCTAACAATGGACACATACTGAGATTTCATTCCCTCCTCAAATTAATGTTGAGTCTGAAAAAATGACACTACTAATCCCGCTGACACCTGCAAAACATTTGACCATTCTTGAAGCTGAGCCTGAAGGCTGGGTAGAGTCTCATCTGTCATTTAAAAGCTGATTATTCCCAAAACTACAGTAAACATCTGCCTCAACTCTCTCTAGCCTTCAGTCCCACATCTGCTGGCATTTGGTTGAGAAAGGCACAGGGAGAGAGGAACAAGAGGCCAGCATGATAGTCTAGAAGCCCAATCCCCTAATAGAAGTTCTGCTGATCTTAAAGCCACAAGCTTAGGTGTGTGACAACTCTCATCACCGATTCAGGGCTTGCAAATTATACGTGTGCTGGAAGCCCAAACACAAAAAGGCAGCAGTTAAGCGAGCATGTTGCCTGAGTGAACACGCAGGCTGTGACTTACCTAGTATTTTATGTTTGTTATGGCCGGTGAAAACTTCCTCCCACTGCAGGGGAACTGAGGAGAATGCTTGTGTACTACATATGGTTATGTCTCAACTCAGTTATGATTTTTATGGGAATCATGTCTTTTGGAGACAAGCTCTTGAGGAGAGATTGCTCATTTTTATTGTTTTGCCTGGAAATTGAAAATTCCTTTCCTGCAGTGATACAAAACAGTCTTTTGATCTCCCTCCAGAAACACAAATATACTGGTGAACTGTATGTCCTCCAAATTCTTTCAGCTGGGAACAACTTGCAAAGTTAATGAATCAGTAGGATTCCGGTTGCACAACAATATTAACGATGACAATTATTTGAATGATATTTCTTTTTTCAAAAGGTTTTTATATCAATTATCATATCATTCTCAAGCACATTTGAGAAAGAATGCCTTTTTTATTGGTACTTATCTCACCTATGATTAAGAAGTCACCAAAGAAGTCACCTTCCTAACGTCACAGAACTGGCTGGTTGGAGACATTATATCAGAATAGCGGTCTCCTAATTTCTGGTCACGTCTGCTTTCTACCTTGGCCCATTGCCTTAAATCAGTAATGCTTCCTATTCATTTTTCCTTCCGTATTCAGTGAGCAACAGTCTTACCCAAGCTGTCATTATAATATTTCTTCTAAGTTTCCTTCCATCCTATGGCAAATAAGTTAAATAAGACCGTAAATATTTACAATAGTTCTCATACACTCACATCAGTATTTACCATTGTCCCAACATGTGTCCATTTCTATTACATTATCCCTCTCAAAAATAATATTTGATAATCTGTTGTCTATAAAATAAAACCCAAAATCTTTCTTTAGGCATGAGAGGTCCCCCTTCTAAGCTGGGCTGGGAGGATGCCAGGGGAAGATCCCAGGAAGGATCCTTCCCTCCAGGCTGTTCTGTCAACCACCTGCAAGTGTTCTGATCTGAGACCTTGTCCCCATTCTTCCTTCCCCTAAAACACCCCTCTGCTCTACCCAGTCCCACCTCCCTCAGAACCCAGTTCAGTCCTGCTTCTCTATTAGCCTTTTCTGATAACTCCATCCAGCTACATCTTCCCCAACCCCCTCCAGCCTTCAGACCCACAACTTCTGGCATCTGGCTGAGAAAGGCGCAGGGACTGAGGAACAAGTGGCCAGCAAGATGGTCTAGGAGCCCTACTCCCTGGTAGAAAGTACTGCTTACCTTGTACCTGCCACAGGGCAGATTCTGCCTTTTGCTCTCAAGCATTCTTTTGTTAGCTCATTGTCTTCACAGAACTTCAGGAAACTTGAATGCAGTTGTTTCTTCAAGCTCCGAACATCTGGGGCAGTCTTCTGTGAATAATAGGCAATGAATACAATCCCTATACACTTACCAAGCATGTTTTGAGCACTTGGAGGAGACCAAGTGAAAGAGATACCAAAAATAATAATAAACAGGGAAAAGACTTGTAGTGTGGACACACAAATACCCATGGCAATGACAAATAAAAAGGGTTCTGTAGTGGATGTAAATGCAGTGAGTTTTTTGCCTATGGGTGAAAAAAAAGTTCATGAAGTCCTCTGAAACTACAGGGGGAGAGCAAAAATTCCCCATGGAGCTATGAAGTGTGTTTTTCTAAGGCATTCAGTGTGGTTACAAGTTTACAGAGAGGTCTGGTTCAGAAAAGAAAGTTGGAAAAGTCTCTTTGTCTAAAACCATTTTTAATGAAGATGTATGTTTACTGTAGCCAGTTAGTCTCAGAGACCTTGCTGTGCCCTATGACATACTCTGGGTAAGCTCAGTCATAGACGCAGCAAAAAAAAAAAATGAAGCCTCAGCTGTCTGTCTGATGTTTTCTGGTGATTAGATTGGGGTTCTGCTTTCCTGGGGAGAGTCGCACAGAGGAGATGTGCTCTTCTCAGTGCGTCCTGCTGGGGTCATGCCATCTGTGTGCTTTCCAGGGATGCCAGCCTGGACCACGTGCTGGAGAACTCTTCCCCTGGCATCCTCCCAGCCCAGCTCTCCCCTCTCAGTGCCAGATAACAGGATCACAGCCCTTCCCTTCAAATAGCCCCAGGTGAATATTTATTGTTTACTGTCCACCTTAGATATGTCTTTCCTGAGATTTTTAAACAAAGTCTTACAGTTTGCATTGTTATTCTTTCGTTAGCATTTCCCCAGAATCCATCCTTGTTAAAAGTTGCATCATCATACAGCAAAGGCTATATCTAATATAACCTGCCAGTTCAGCGTAGGTCATCTTAACGCCACCTGTGGCATTTGATTGAACATTGATGGGCAATGCAGCTCAACTTTATTTTCCAACAGACCTCAGTCATTTTCAAATAATTACCATTTTCATTAGACAGAGGATACTGGCTAGAAGAGGGTCTGGATATTCCTGAATAAATCACAATTATTAATAGCTAACACTTAGGGGCTGTTTACTACATATCTGGCCTTGTGGGAGAGCACTCTTTCTCTCAAAGGTATGATTCTCGTTTTGCAGATGAAGAAACATATCACCTCACTATTTCTCAGACTTGCTGACAAATGCCCACACCCAAACCCAAAGCCCAAAGGCAACACTCAAACCCAAAACTTACACTCAACACCTCTGTGCTACATGGCCCTTTCTGAAAGGATTTCTGTTCTGCCACAAAAGACAGCTTCTAAAGCATTGATTTGAAGAGTAGTGCATTTGGTATTTGAGGGAGCTTTGCTATCCAAGCACCCCAAAATTCTAAGGGATGAAAGTGGTGATCTGAATTTTAAATTTGATTCAGTCATTCATCCTCAAGACTGTCTTACTAAACCCACCAATACACAACAAGGGTGGCCACCACTGCCTAATAGGTTTACATCTTGAGCATCCTGTGCATTCAAGGTCTCAGCAAAGCACTAGAAAATCCAGAGTAGAACAGGATATCCTGATACAAAAGCAAAATTCACACATGAAATCTTTACAAAATGCTTAAGTGGAGGTAGTTATGAAATCAGGGTTCATGGAGCACTCAGAGAAGGATTCATGTTAGAGACAGAACAAGAAAGATATGAAGGTTGGAGGGACTTGACCAGTGAGAACAAAGAAAGATGAACCTTCCCAGTAGGATGTATGACTGGGGAGTATGCTGAACATGGTGTTATGTGGGGATGCTTGGAGACAGTGTGTTATTTTAATGCACTCTGGTTCTGGGTGATTACCTGGGAGGCAGGGAGGTGCTCCTCAGGTGGAAGGGATTAGACAGAGTGTGACATTATGGAAGCCATGCCCCTCCTCCACGATCAACCTGCTGGACACACTGAACCCCTCAGGGTTTACTGAACTCTCCTTGCCTTTTGCCTTTAAGCTCTTTCCAAACCAGGACTATGAGGACCCTTCTTAATTTGTGAGTTATTTCCGTGTGATCTATTATTATGTCAATAGTTCTCAATGAGTTCTTAATGAGATCACCAAGATGAGTAAGTCCAGGATGTCACAAGGATACCATCTGCAAGGAACATTTTTTTTAAAAGGCACAAAATCTTCCTCCCTGTCTGTATCCTTGACTGTGCCCCTGTGGCTTTTCCTCACTTCTCTTCTCATTTCCTTTCTGGCCTTTTTTCCTTTCTATTCTCTCACTCCCCTCCTACTCATTCCATTTTGTCTTCTATTGTGAGTAAAAGATAAAGCCTTGGTGGCTCCTCCACAGCTCAGCATATATTTTATCTCCCCCATAAAGTATTTCCTACCTATTCTACCCATAATGATCTTCCCCACCTCCGAGATTTGAGAGCACTTGAGATTCAGAGTATTCTCCCTGATCCCTAGTCATAATAGAAGCAGCAGAGGCCACTTTCTTGAGCACCTGCCAGGCGCCATGCAGAGAGAACTGAGTGACAAACAGGTGTGTGATGCGGGAGGTGTCCAGTCTCCTTTTCAAGACCTAGCAGTGAGTGGTCTTCCTGTCTCATGAGGAGGGAAATAGCAGAGTTAATTAAATGCCTTCCAAAAACCAACATGTGGTCAGATCCTCCCCAGGTTTTGTTTCTCTACTGACAGCAGATGCATCTGACCTCTGTAAGGAGAATCCAATGTTAAAATCATTCCCCACTTGACATTCAGTCTAGAGGTGGGCCTCAGATCCAGACCGCTATAGTTTTAATTAAGCATCCATCCTTCTAGGCAGTTCATACTGCAGCCCAGAGACATGAGATAATAGACATTTCAGGAAGTCCTCCTGAGCTTCCGCTTTGGGCATTTACCGAATTAGAGTCCCCTCAAAGAAATTCAGATTGTGAGGGCACTTGAGGGATGCAA
The DNA here is from genome assembly GCF_000164805.1 of Carlito syrichta. Lineage (NCBI taxonomy): Eukaryota > Metazoa > Chordata > Mammalia > Primates > Tarsiidae > Carlito > Carlito syrichta. The sequence goes on from NW_007259503.1 coordinate 103,037, forward strand.
GACCAGCTGGAAAGCAACCTTCTTTTCTGGGTTGTTCTCTCTTAGGTAGTTCTGTTGTTTCAACAATCCTTCCCAAATCTCTATTTCACCTCCCTGATGAGAATCGCCTGGGATAACCCTGATCGCTGGGTGGCTGTCTTAGTCCATTCAAAGTGCTATAACAAAAAACCATAGACTAGTGGCTTATAACCCAAAGAAATGTATTCCTCAATGTTACAGAAACTAGAAGTCCAAGATCAAGATGCCAGCAGATTCAGTGTCTGGAGAGGGCCCACTCTCTGGTTCATAGGTGGCACCTTTATACCTTGCAGTCACATGATGGGAGTCGAGCTAGCTCTCTGGGGTCCCTTAAATAAGAACACTAAGCTCATTCATGAAGGTTCTATACTCACAACCTAATCACCTCCCAAAGCCTCCACCTCCTAAAACCATCACCTTGGGAGTTAAGATTTCAACATGCAAATTTCAGGGGAACACAAATAGTCAGACCATAGCAGCAGCTCATGGTCTTGGAGACAAAAATCTGGTCATCTCACATTCAGTCAAGTGAACTCTTTCAGGATCATTTTTTTTCACTGGATTCTCAGCAGGTGAGCCTGCAAGACGACAATGATGCTCAGCTGATAGGCCTGAGGTTTCTGTTTACTGACAGTGAAATATGTCTCTTTCCAGGAGTTATTGAGTGGCATGTAGGTTGCAGGAATAGTAGATATTTTACACTTCCCTAGAGGAAAAGCAGAGAGGGCAGTGAGAAGTCAACAGAAGCTTATCCTCTTTTCCACATTGGAGGAAAAGCAAAAGGGGAGCTATCTCTCACAAACAGCAAATCCTCTCCTCTAATTTGCCTGTCTGCTGTCTCATTACTAACCAGGAATGGTACAACAGAGCCTCAGGGGTTGCATTAAAATTCTTTACCAGAGGTGATCATCAGTAAACACTGAGCATGCAAATGCAAAGAGGGGAAATAATCCCACAAGATCATAATTAGGCTAAGCAAAACTCCCAACAAACAACAAAGCAGAATCCTTGGGTGAATAAGTGACAAACTGATAATACTGGTTAAATGCAAAAAACTTATGCCTGAGTGGTAAGTGCGACCTAGGTGACTGCCTGAGTTATCATATCTGAGAACCGGGGACTTCCCAGGATATAAAAACAGGGAACATGCAACTCACTGGGACTGGAGATGACAAGATGGAAAACTCATGAAACTTGGACCTCCACAGACCAACGTGAGAAGGTCCAGATTCTCATAGTGGAAAGACTCTTGATTTCCTCCACTTCAATTTTTAACTTAAAATTTGTCTGCAATTATGGTTTGTAGTGATTACTATTTCCTAAATACTAAGAAGCCATTAATTTGGCAGTTTTTATTGTATTTCCTGGTGATGCTTCTTTTATTGCTGTTTTATTATTGTGGCTACCATGCTATTAATATTTAATGTGCATATTAATGAGGGTGTGAATGTACATTTTTATGTACATTTGTATGTACAATGTATGTATGCACATTTTGGGTTTTGCTCCCAGGAGTTTATAATAACATAAGAAACATAAAATACTTTGATATTCTTGAAATGTTTATCATTTCTTTATGAATGACTTTTGTTCACCAAAATCTTCCCCTGCCTTCCATAAATTACCAGAACAATACCTTTTCTTTTTTGCTATTGTTATTTAGTTTTTATTTCTCTGAAATCCAACTAGACATGGAAGGGAATAAGGAAAATATGAAACCCAAAGAATTGTAGTAAGAGCACAAAGATTATAGGGATACTGTGAGCAAATGGGATGGAGGGAGTGGTCTCCTGAGCTACAGAAGGAAAGATCTGGTAGTTTAAGATAAAACAAGTCAAATTTATTAGAGTTGTCCACAGTCAGCAATGGTGATCTTTTTACTGGTCTTGCCATTCTTGGACCCAAAGCCCTCCATGGCTTGCACAACTTCATGCCCTCTTTCACCTTGCCAAAAACCACATACTTGCCATTCAACCATTCAGTCTAAGTAGTGCAGGTGAAAAACTGGGAACCATTTGTGTGGTCCAGCATTTGTCATGGACAAGATGTTGGGACCTGTGTGCTTTAAGATGAAGTTCTCAACATCAAATTTCTCCCCATAGATGGAGTTGTCACCAGTGCCATTATGGCGTGTAAAGACACCACCCTGGCACATAAACCCTGTAATAATTCTGTGAAAACAGGAAAACATAATCGAATACTTTCTCTCCAGTGCTCAGAGCATGAAAGTTTTCTGCTGTCTTTGGAACTTTGTTTGCAAACAGCTCGAAGGAGATGCAGCCCAAAGTCTCGCTGTTGACGGCGATGTCGAAGAACACAGAGGGGTTGACAATGGCTGATGGGAAAAGGCTCAAGGTGGCAGTGTCTGCAATGTCAACAATAACTTTTCATAGACCTTGGCCCAACTGGAAATTAGAAGAAATTATGAACATTATTTTTCCTATACCAAAACACCACAAATTCCTTTAGATTTATCTTGTACTAAAAATTTCCAAGGTCATTCAACTTCAAAACTGAATTTTAAATAGCATGGGAGTGAAGAATGCTTCCCAGAAATACCATTATGTGTTTTGAAAGAAATTCTGTATTTCCATCACACGTCATCTTTCCAAGAAAATAGGAGGCACGCAGGGAGAAGTTGGATAAGAAAGTGAGGAACTTGGTAAGGAGAAAAAAAGAGAAATAAGTATAAGAAAAATCCAGCCGGGCTCAGTGGCTCAGCCTGTAATCCCGCACCTTTGGGAGGCTGAGGTGAGTGAATTGCCAGAGCCCATGGGTTCAAGACCTGCCTGGGCAACGAGACCTCATCTCTACAATAAATAAAAAAATCAGCCAGGCATAGTAGCGCATGCCTGTAATTCTGGCTACTCGGAAGGCTGAGGCAGAAGGATCGCCGGAGCCCAGCAGGTGAGGCTGCAGTGGCCGGGAGTGGCCACTGCACTCCAGTCTGGGCGACCGAGTGAGACTCCAACTAAAAAAAAATCCAACAAAGGAATTTCCAAGAAGCAAGGTCCAAGAGAGCAAGTATAGGACACATACACAAACCAGAGCCCAAGTAAGAGCATTAGAAAAATAACACTGGTATCTTGCCCAAAAGTTACTAAGAAGTACCAAGAGTGTGGATAGCCCTGTTGGCAATTGATTGGGAGGAATGTTCTCTGTGCAGTGCCCATCAGAGCTGTTCTTTGTCAGCAAGTGTATTCCTACTTCATGTCTCAGCTCTCTGTCCATTGGAATTTTTTTAAAAGTACTAAAAAAAAAGGAAAGAAAATACCTTTCCATTCTGTCCAGACAGCACAGCTGTTCTCTTCATTACCCTGTAGGAATAAAAGGTCCCCTGTGATTCACGAACGGGATAGTTTTGTAGCTTAATCCAGGGGAAGAAATAAAATTAATTTAAACTTGCTCCCCTCAGAGTGAAGGACTCTCCACCTCTCATTCTGACTTGTGTTCTTTCTTTCCCATTGGTATTTCATGCACTATTTATACTCATCCAAGAGATGATATACAGTGTACTGGCAGGAATCTCTCCTTCCTGGTCTTGGCTTTTCAGCATGTAAATCTGACCTATGATACTGCCTTTACCTCTTCTGACTCAGAGTCATGATTGTCCCCCAGCAAATAAGATTGCCATCTTATTTGCAGTCATTCAATATTCAATCATTCAATATTTCTACATTAATCATCTATTTCTGCATATCAAATTAGCCCAAAACTTAGACTTAAAGCAGTAAGTATGTATTATCATCTTCTGGAGGGAGCAGAAATCTGGGAACAGTTTATAAGGGAAGTTTGGCATGAGCACTGTCATGAGGCTGCAATTACTTGAAGACCGGACTGAGGCGAAGGATCCACTTCTAAGAGGCACATTCACATGCCTGGCAAGATGGCTCTGGCTGTGGGTAGGAGGCCTCAGTTCTTCCCTATGTGGATACCTCCAAAGGATTTCTTGTGTCCTCACAACTTTGCGGCTAGTTTCCCCCACAGCAATAAACCAAGAGAGAACAACGTGGAAGCCATAGTGCCTTTTATGACTTGATTTTGGAAATCATGCAATATCCTATTGGTTACATTGATCACCCCTATTCAATGTGGAAAGGACTACACACGAAGATGGTAACCAAGAAAAGAGAATCATAAGGGAACATTTTGAAGCTTAGTTACTTTTTCTACAATTTTAGAAGGAAAAAAAGCAATACCGATAAATTCAGGATTCAGTTATTGAAAAGATGCCCACAACTCCCCATTTTATGCTGACTTGTCCCAAGAGCTCCATTATCAGTGATCCACAGTAAGCTAATCACACTAGTTTAGCTTTTTTCTTTCACCTACAATGTCATGACAGTTTCTCCCCAACTCCATCCCTCTCTTTGAATGTAGTTCAGAGATTGCAATCCATTGATTAAAAACTGATCTTTATTGACAGGTAGTGAAAGGAGGCAATGGAAAGCAGTGTTAATGAAGAATTTCAGTCATTACTAAGCAAATCTCTCTAAGCTCCAAATTTCTTCTAATACTTAAGGTGGTGTCACCACCCTTTAGACATTCTGAGACATCAAAAGAATTCATATGTGATTCACAAAAGCATACTTCAGTGTTGCAGAGGAATTGAAGGTCTCCCACAAATTAGATTTGAGGGATCACGTCAACTATATTGCTGAGTTCACTCAACTGTTGAATAAGAGTGGAATAGACCAATGGTTCTTGGAGTTGGCTGATTATCTCATTTATCTGCATTAACATCAGATTCCCAAGTCCTATACATGAGTGTTATGATACAGTCAGTATGTGGTCAGGTCCTATGAGCTGCTTTAGACAATCTGGTGGTTTGAGAGGGTCATTGCACTATTCAGACTTTCTCAACTGGAGATGGCAAGTCCTCTTACTTTGGGGAAGGAGGTATTGTGAGAATTTTTTTCCTTTAAATAATTTCTGAACTATTCAGAAGGGACTAAATAATCTGAAAGATAGTCTTCTAGCTACAAATTTCTAAAATTTTATGCTTCTGGGCAGAAAAAAAGTTTTTGTATAGTGGTACACAATCTTATTACAGTAGGCTTGGTATAGTCTTGACTTATGTACAAGTTTTTAATTATCACTTTCCTCTGGGGCAGTGATTCTAGAACTCTAATGTCAAGAAAAATCACCTAGGACACATGTTAAAATTTGAATTCCTGGACTCTATCTCCACATTTTATAATTCAGTAAGTGAAGAACATGTTGAATTAAAAACTATACAGTACCAACTGTGCTTCCCAAAGTGACCTCAGAGAAGAATAACACTCCCTGAGAGGAACAACACTCTCTTAAAAAAACAAATATACCTAAATTATATATTTACATTCATAATCATACTTGGGAGCACATGACTCTGTTTCAACATTTCTGAATATGAACCTAGAATCATCCTCCCAGACCAAGGTTTTTAAAGCTTCCCTAATAATAAGAACCAGCTGGTGATACTCATTAAATGCAAGGCTGGAAGCTATATCTCTTCCCTGATTCTAATTTGAATATCTAGGTTGTTTGCAAATAAGTATTTTAGGCAGGTTGAGAAGATTCTGTTCTTAGAAGTGTAGGTACAGGGAAACTAGAGATAATACACTCCCACCTTGTCCTTGTACAGATGAGGTGAGAGAAACCACCCACTTGTCAGTCCTCACAGCTGGCTGAGTTCCACTTGAACTACATATTGTCTTAAAGGTTTTTTGGATACTTGATCCTCAGAAGTAATGTGGGCTTGACAAATTTCGTTGGTCTCATTGGAACCAGACTAAAGCATAAAATAATGCAAGTCAGGAAGGAAAAACTAATTAGTGAATTTGTTTTATGCCCTGTCAAAAAAAATTTTTTAAGTGAAAAAAAAAAACCAATAAAGACTCTTAAAAATTGTTTAACCCTCTGAACTAGAGAGTTGCTGGTATCCAGGAACTGACAGTTCCAGTCGTAATTAAGGGAAGATGAAAAAGCTATTCAAATTATACATGGAAAACATGCTTTCTAACCACTGGCTACTTTCGCAATATTATTCTAAGGGTTACAAATTCCAGTCACAATTACAGAAATGCTTAATTTGGAGGCGTTCCCTAATGAATTGTAAATTATAATTTATCAAGACACTAGAAGCAGATACTCTTTAGATAGGTCCATAGAGACCCTATTGCAGAACACGAAGATATTGAAAAGTGTTTATTAAGACCAGTGAAGAAATTAGCTTTCATGATTCCAGACAACCTGAGGGTGCTACAACTAAAGCCCTGCTACACTCTGAGTGTGTAACAAGTTCCTGGACTCTACTTTGGTACTGACATCTGAGAGACTAAAGAGAGCCATATACGTGTATGACACTTCATTGCAGTCTTGAATTACGCAAACACAAAAGTAGTTCATTCACTAGCTCCTTGGTTTCTGCTGGAGGCCCTAAGAAGCTGGGGCCTGCTGCATGTTCTCTATTCCAGCCTCATGGAAGGAAGACTCTACTCCTACCACTTTTCTGCCTTCCTTTCATTCTCTGCATTCCCTTACTTTTGCCTCCCCAGGGAAGAAAGAGTGGCTAATGTGATTGGCCAGCCCTCAACATTTATCGGTCCATGCTTTAGAAATAGGTGATGTCTCTGTGTCACAAGTCATTGCTCAAGCACAGAGCACTCCTTTAGAGTTATACTATTTCGGTTTCCACCAACGGACTTCAAGTTAGCTGACATCCTCTACTTTCTCTGTGGAGTAAAGAAGTGAGGAATGCCCTGCCTTGCCAACCACCTCCACCCCCACATTCCATTTTTTCCCTTTCTGCCTGTCTACAAATGAGCTAGAGTTTCAAACTCTTGTCCATCTATCCAATTGAAAAAATGAACTTGAATCCACTAACATGGCATCTCTATTACCAACGACTATAAGCTACCCTAGTCCATTTTGTATAGCTATAAGGGAATACCTGGCCCTGAGTAATTTACAAAGAAAAAGCCTTATTTAACCCATAATTCTGATGACTGAAAAGTTCACGATTGGACATCTGTATCTGGTGAGGGCCTCAGGCTGCTTCCACTCATGGTGGAAGGTGAAGAAGAACTGGTATGTGCAGAGATTACATGGAAAGAGTGAAAGTAAGGGGGAGAGGTGCCAGGCTTTTTTAAAGAATCAGCTTTCAACCATTGCTTTGTTAAACTCTGGTGTTTCCATGTGGCTCTTTGAGCTATGGCCTCCATGTTTCCTAGCTTTGTCCTCCAACCTTGGGGAGGTGAATCTCCTCTCTCTCTGTAATTTACTTTCTAAGTAAACTATATTTTCCCATCTAAAAAATAAAAAAAGGATTAGCTTTCATAGGCACTAAAAAAGTGAGAACTCACACCCAAGGGAAGGCATTAATCTGTTTTTGAGAGAGATCCTCCCATGACACCAACACCTCTCACTAGGCTCCACATCCAACATTGGGGATCAAATTTCAACATGAGATTTGGAGGGGATAAACATCCAAAAGATAACATAAACTTACAACTGGGTGATTGCAAAGTTCTTAACAGTAGTTGTATTATCACATAACTATTATCACATGGCAAGAGGCAACAGAGAGCTGGTATGTGCAGAGATTACATGGAAAGAGTGAAAGATAATACAGTTTAGGTATATTCCCCATTGTTCGAAGCCTTGAAGGGCAGAAAAAAATCAAGTAGTGCCTTGAGTCCTCAATAAGTAGGATTCAAAGGCTGTGAGTAATTGTGAGCTCTGTAGACAGATTCTCCTGGATTAAATCTTGGCATGACTTTCTAATGGTTGTGTGATGTTGAACATGTTATTTACTTTACTGGCTTCAATTTCTTCATCAATAAATTAGGGACAATAAGAGTAGGTGCCTCAAAAGATTGTTGCAAAGATTAAATGAGTTAACACATATAAATCAAGATGTATAAAGTATCTGGCAAATACAAAAGAATAATTATCTGTTTTTATTACTGTTTTATTATTATTAACATCATGATAAGAAGCCAACACATTTAGAATCAATGTTCAGCCTGGGCATAGTGGCTCACATCTGTGATCCTAGCAGTTTGGCAGGTTGATGTGGGAAGATTGCTTGGACCCAGGAGTTTGAGACCAGCCTGTGCAACATAGCAAGACATAGTCTCTTCAAAAAATCCAGAAATTAATTGGACATGGTGGTGTGCACCTGTGCACTTGTAGTCCTGGCTACTTGGGAGGCTTAGACAGGAGGATCAGTTGCAAGAGGTCAAGGCTGTGATCACTCCAGCCTGGGCAGAAAAATGAAACCCCAACTCAAAAAAAAAAAAAGAAGAAGAAGAATCAATGTTCAAGCTTACAGTGGGTCTTTTCTAGAATTTTGAAAGCATAAATTAGACATGTGAGATTTGATTGGCATTATGTTCAAAGTTAATCAACAGTCTCAAATGCTTATTTGTCCTTACCAGGTACTCATAAAAGTACATCATCAACACTGACCAGATAATCATCCTAGATTCCTCTCATCCAGTTAAAGTGTATCTGCAGCAGTGCCCTCTCTGTGGTGCCACAAAATGAATGAGCATTGGCAAATGGAAGCAGGATCAAAGGACGATAATCAGGATGCTAACCATGGGAAGCAAGACAAAGAAGGACTGGAAAATCTTAACCCAGAGAAAAGAGCAGAGCAATGGCCTATGGTGCAGAGTCACAGCAGTGTAACCTAAGGAAAAGATCATTAACCTGTGCAGCCATCAGGCGTTCTACTTTTGTCTCTTACATTGGCAAACTGTGTGACCACGGGTAACTTGCTTCATTCATCTGATCCTCATTTTTCTTATCATATAATAAGTCTCCCTTTCCTCTAGCTTCAATATTCCAGAATATTGAAGATAAGGTTGGCTTTGGATCCCACATTTTGCCATCTACCCACCTCCTCTTTTTTTATCCTTCTAGAACTCTGGCTTCTAAAATAAAAATACAAACAATTGAGCCAAGTAGGAAGTACAATAACAGTTATATTGTTGGCAAAGTAGTCTGGAGAACGAAGGGGAATAACAACCATAGCATTAATTTACAGAGCAGAACTGACCTTCCCTCAGGCTGACCATGTGAACTGAGAGAGCCCAAGCCTTGTTCAAGGGCCCAACAAGGCGAAGCAGGGGTACTTGTAACTCCCTCCCTTAACACACTAAGTTTTTCTCACAAGAGTGAGGATAGTTATCTTCCATTCCTTGAAACATTGTCCTCTTATTTTTCTGAGTCCGTTAGCTGAGAAAGTGTGATGTAATGGTATTTTGACTTTTATTTCTAAAGTTAAGCAGCATGTTCACCAAAGACACCTTCACTGCTTTATTAACTTCTTGATTATTTTTTGTGCACAGTGGCATCAATATTGATCAGACCCAGCACATTAATTACACACATTTTTTCATGGATGCCGTGTAACATGAAAGGTAGTTGGAGGGAAATGATAACTGGCCAGCTCTTTTCTCTAGAACAGGAAAAATAATCAAATTTTAAATATTATTTTCTCTTTTGCTTTTTCTATAAAAGCATTTCCTAATATTAAACATTCTTCAGCTCAGAAAAATTTATTATGATGCTGTGAAAGGAATAAAAGTCCTAGAATCTTAGAGTGAGAAATGAAGAATTATTGGTTGTCTACTTATACTAGGTGTTTTAATACAAGTTCTCCTTTAATCCTCCCAACAATCTCATAATGTAAACAGTATTTGCCCCCTTTACACACAAGAGAATTGAAGCTTTCTCATGGTCAGTAAATCAAAGAATTGCATTTGAACCACGGATCTCTCTGATTCTAAAACCCATATCCTATGTTATCACTGTTTCCCTGATTGCATCAATACATATTTCACCACTCTCATCATAGAAAAAAGTTGCAATTGAGGGGAAAAAGTATCTTTAATGAACCAGAATATCTCAAAACAGTTGTGAGTAAATGCTGCTTAGAAAGCACATCTAAAATATCACTTAATACTGCAGTGCACGCTTCTCGTTGGCAGAGCCACAAGTGATTGCAGATTTGTATTACCAATCTCTGCACATAATATGGTGCCCCAGAACCTTATGAGTCTTCCAGAAAGAGTTTGAAAGATAAATTGTCAGACTGCCTCAATCCTAGAAAATGTCAGTGTGAGCCGCTCAATCTGCCTACCACTGTTTCCCACAACTAACCCAAACAATTCCACTTGTTAGAGGGAAGATGGAGTCTAGAGATTGTTTTCTCAAAGTACAACTAGGAAATCTGTCTCATGTTATATGGCACAATTAGCCAATAAATTTGGAAAACTCATAGAGCTGTTATAAGTCACCACAATGCTAGTCAACAGGCCAATTCATAAGTTTTTACTGTTCATCCACCATTTCTCTAGTTGTATTTACCCCTCAGCATGACAGATACCAGAGGATCATGAATTTCAGCCTCTATACTTGAAATGATCTATCACCTTGATACATAAGTGGGATTTATACCCATTTTGAAACAGGCCAGTCTGAAGAGCCTTGGGGTGCATTCGTGCCATGGCTGGTCAATTCTTTTTTTAAAGAATTTTTTAAAGTCCTGTGTCTGTCTATGATTCAAGCAAGAATTTAAGAGGGCTTAACTGCCTTCCTTGATTCAGGTCTGTGCATGCCCCTGATTTCACAGTATAATAAATAGAAAGAAATTCTGGGCCTGAGGGAGACTTAAAGAGAAAGTACCTGTGACTTCCTTTCCAATTCTCAGACTGAGAGTTTTCACCACCATTTCCACTGCTCATAGGGATTTAGGGTCTTTTCCCAAAAGAGTGAAGTTCATGCCTAATCCTCCGTTTCTTAGTGGCACGTCATTTTCTCTTAATAATCAGAATCAATCATCCAACCTACAAACATTTTCACTGTCTGTTCCCTGTTTGCCCAGAAACATGTGGATTCCAAAATTCCCAAGTATCAGTCTCAGCCTCTAAATTAAAGGAATTATTATTCTGTCTTCTACAGAAACACGTCTTAGTTTTTAAAACCTGTAATGCAGCAAAGTATATAGTTAGCAGAGCAGGAAGTAAAAAATTAGTTGTAGATGGGTCTTTAGATGTAACTGTGTCAGGACCCATCCTTGACACTCACCACTTGGTTCTTAGATCATATTATATTCTGTCTGTGATAGGAAAATCACTTTGAATTACTCATTGCTTCACCGTATCGAGTTTATGTGACATTCTGAAGTATAGCACCTCCAACTATAAAGTATTATCTCCTTGGTATCCTGCCTAAATTTTTAATAGCCATTTGATTGCTTTAAGGTCAACCACCTCTAGATGATGAGCAATGGATATGATCAGGAAACCCCATGAGCATTTGCTTATTGTCCTCTTTTGCTGTAAAGAAAGTTTTCTTGGAAAAAAAATTAGTTTCCGACTTGATGATAGATATAAGATTTTAAGCTCGTGAATGATGAAAGAAGCATCATTCTTTTTTGTTGTTGTTTTTTGAGTTGGAGTCTCACTCTGTTGCCCAGACTGGAGTGCAGTGGCCGCTCCCGGCCACCGCCGCCTCGCCTGCTGGGCTCCGGCGATCCTTCCGCCTCAGCCTTCTGAGTAGCCGGAATTACAGGCAGGCGCTACCACACCCGGCTGATTTTTTGATTTATTGTAGAGATGAGGTCTCGCTGCCCAGGCGGGTCTCGAACCCGCGGGTTCAGGCAATCCACTCACCTCAGCCTCCCAAAGGCGCGGGATTACAGGCTGAGCCACCAAGCCCGGCTAGAAGCATCATTCTTGATGGAAGAGGCCAAATTTTCCTTCTCCTCTGTTCCTTGGAGATTTACAATGCCAAAACAGCCCATGTCTGATATCGGCATGTCATGCAGAACCATCTCCAAACTGGGTTGTGTTTTGTCTTTTTTAGTCAATGTTCATATTCTCACAAGTCACAGGTGTTTGTTGAGGGAAGAGTAGCAGTACCTCAGGAACAGGCACTGTCTTTAAGAAGTATTCTTGCATATTGCTTGTTCCTTTACATTCTGCTCCCAAAGGTGCCACATATACCATTTCTGTTTGAGTATAGAGAGCTGCTGGGGAAGCTTGATCTGAGTCTAAATGGCTCAGATGTCACTGAGTTTTTGGAGAGCATGTCAGATCATCTGGTGTGTCTATGCTTAGCTTAGTGGCAAGCTAAAAGCTATTTCTCCAAAGAAGAATGTTATTTGCCAAAGAAGGTCTAGGTTTGTTCCATATCCCTAGGGTCTTGCTACAGGCTCCAGAGAGAATCCTATTATATCTCAAACACATTGAATACCATTGGATCTGTTGTCATAGTGGCTGAAGAAAGCATGTTTTATACTGCAGCAAGGACTAATTGAATGACTCCCCTGCTCTGTGCTCTACTCAAAGTCCAGTTTTTACTTGAGTCTAGTAGTACTTACAGTTGTCTATCAAGGTACTTTGACCACCACATTACAGTTTTACAAATGTTTCCCTTTTTTAGTTATGGGGAGGCTGAAAATATAATAATTCCTCGTCCTTCACCTTTTGAGATAATCCCAGCAAATAGCAAAGCAGCAGACATTTAGAAACTTTACAAGGGTGTAGGTCCACCCTATTAAAAGTAATATTCAATCCTGTAAACAAATAAATAAATAAATAATATCAAACATCTATATTTCTATAACAATCCAGTTGATAAAATAGAAGAATGCAATTTTCCATTACATATTCCTAATTAACAAAACATATGAACAAAACATTAATATATATTGAAAACTAAGGAACGCATCACCCAGCTAAAGACATAGAGCATTTAAATGCTGTTCTGAAATTACCTCCCCCTCCTCCACTTTATGAAGGCATCACCCTCAAGGAAACCTCCACCCTGTTTTTCATGTTTATTTATTCCATTTCTTCATACAGAATACTCTTATTTTTATGTTTATGAATAATTTATACTTACTGCATATATTATCATGTAACATATTTTTTCACTTCGTATGAGACACATTCATGCTTTTTTGGGCTCTAGTTAATTTATTTCTCTGTTTTTTGATGGTCTATTGTACGACGCACCGTGTTTGTTTATTCGTCCTTTTGTGTTGGACTTGAAAGTGAATTTTGATACAAGACCATTGCTAACAGTAAACACTCTTGCACATGTCCTCTTGATTACAAATATGAGTTTCTCAGAGTAAACGCTTAGGAAAGGAATTTGTGGATTATTGCTTTAAGGATCTTCGTCTTTACCATATTTTGTTTTGTTTTGTTTTGAGTCACAGTCTTACTCTGTGGCTTAGGCTGGAGTGCAGTGGCATGCTCACGGCCACTCCAGTGTCAAAAAGCTGGGCTCAGGCAATCCTTCCGCCTCCATCTTCCAAGTAGCCAGAACTACAGGTGTGCATTACCATGCTTGGCTAATTTTTTAAAATATATTTTTTGTAGAGACACAGTCTCACCAATTTGCCCAGGCTGGTCTTGAACCACCATATATTGTTATATTACGTCTGGAACTCTTTCTCTGGTGCCTCAGCCTCCTGAGCAACATAGTGCCCAAGGCCTTATTCATATCCTATGTGGTCATTGAAATCCAGGGCCCTAGAATTTTGGATGGGTCCACCCCATCTCCAATCATAAGCCATGATTCATGTGTTTTCTATTCTGACCTTAGTTTCCTCTTTGTTGTGTTACATCAGTATTTTTATTTATCAGAAGTTCAACCATGGATTTTGGAGGAAAGTATTTCATAAATTGTAATGAGTTTTCAAGGTTCTGATAGTTAATATTAGACATCACGTTGACAGGACTGAGAGATGCTCAGAAGGTTGGTAGAGCATTGTTTCTGTGTCTGTGAGGGTGGTTCCAGAGGTGACTGATATGTGAGTCAATGAATGGAGAGAGGAAGACCCGCCCTCAATGTGGGCAAGCACCATCTAATAGTCTCCCAGCACAGCTATAGCAAAGTAGTTGGAAGAAGAGTGATAAGCATCTTGCTGAGTGTCCTTGCGCTCTCTCTGCTTTGCTTCTCTCTTCCTGCCCTTGAATATCAAACTTCAAATTCTTCAGCCTTTGAGCCCTGGAACTTGCACCAGCAGCCTCTCAGAGGCTTTTGGGCTTTCCTCCTCAGAATGAGGACTTCATTGTCAGCTTTTCTGGTTTTGTGGTTCTTGAACTTGGACTGAGCCAGCTACTGGTGTGTTTCATTGCCCTGCTTGTAGATGGCTTGTTATAGGCATTCTTGTCATCATGTAGGCCAAATCTCCCTAATACATTTCCTTTTATGTATGCATACATCTTATTGGTTCTTTCCCTCTGAAGAACCTTGATACATAGATGGCAAAGGCATTTCATGCTAAGCTATCCTACTGAATTCCCAGAACAAAAATGAACATATACTTTGTGTTCATTTCATTGTGTTGTGTTCACTTTGTGTTCACTCAGGCTCTGAACTCACTTTCAGGGTTCTGATTATAAGTCAATGCCTGTATTACTAAGAACAGATTTCCAAAATGACCCTCACTAACATCATAAATAACAATCAGGTAATTATCAATTCCATTTGTTTATCACTGAAGAAAAATATCCATGTCCCTCCTTCCTTTCTTTTTTTTTTTTTTTTTTGAGTCAGAGTCTCACTCCATCACCCAGGCTGGAGTAAAGTGGCATGCTCTCATGGCCACCCCAGTGTTGATCTGATGGGCTCAAGTGATCCTTCCACCTCAGCCTTCCAAGTAGCCAGAACTGCAGGTACATGCTACCACGTCTAGCTAATTTTGTGATTTATTGTAGAGATGAGGTCACGCCAAGTTGCTCAGGCTGTTCTCAAATGGGCTCAGGTAATGTCTCATCTCAGCCTCCCAGAGTGCTGAGATTACAGGATTGAGCCACTGTACCAGGACCTTCCTCCCTATTTTTATAATTGACCTCTCAACAATATTTATTAGGAACACAGTATATGTTCTAAATCACTTAGTGTGGATGTAGACTGAATGACATAATATACAGTAAGACAACAATGCTCCATATTTTGTTTACTCATCAATTTAGAGAAGGAAGATGAGATATTTAAAAGGTTTAATAGAAGGAACAAGGTTAGAACTGAACTTACAGAAGTTGATGATTTGAAGACAGATCCTCAAAAATGACCAGAAGCTTTCAAAAGGCTCAGTTTTTCCTCAGCGCAGCACTATCCTTAGGACGTTCAAGTGGAAGAAAAATGAAATAGAAAGTAACACTAGAAAATATGAGCTTATATTGGTTCATGCTAGCAAGTGCATTTTGAGTATTTTAATTTGGGGAAATGTTGACTGGGCATCATGTGCCGGTTGATGACACCTTTTGTATGTTCTGCTCCTTGTAGTTCTGGGGCAACCACACACGTCATTGCTCTGCAGTTCTGGGACTTAACCGATCCTGCCTGATCCACCCATCATCCCTCATTTCTTCCATCCCAAGGTTTTTGAACACTGTCCAAAGACTCCAAGAACCACATAGTGTCAGTCCTGTACTACTTCCAATAATGAACACACAAACATACACATGTGTTTAAAAACTATCATATTTACAAGCTAAACCACAGATATGATGTTTATTTTAACCAGAAAGGTACTTCTTTCACCATGTACATTCTTTACTTAATAAATCTCAAACACCTGCCACAAGTTTCTAGCCTGCATGAAAATTAGCAAAGGGTAATTTAAACTACAGAATTTTAGACCAAGCCTGAAAAAAAAATATTCAGCAGATATGTGGTAATACCCAAGATTTAGATTTTAAATTTTTAAATTGTGATGGTCCTTTAATATGTCTCCTTAGCTAGACTATAGTCCCTGGCTAATCAAATTCTAATCTAGGTACTGTTGTGAAGGTATTTTGCTGATGTGATTAAAGACCATAATCAGTTGACTTTAAGTAAGGGAGTTCATCCTAGATAAACTGGATGGAACTGATTCAATCTGTTGAAGGGCCTTAGGGACAGAGCTAAGGTTTTTCTGTAGAAGAAGAAATTCTGCCTATAAACAGTAGCATCATCGCATGCATGAGAGTTACAGCCACCCCTTCCTGGTGGGCTGCTCTTTGGAATTGGAAATGACTAGATAGTCCACAGAATCATGAACTTTGATTCATTGCAATAAATCTCTTCATATATGTCTCCTACCATTTCTTCTCTGGTTAAACTCTAATGGATTTTGGTATTGGAGATAGTACTAGTGGAAAATAATCCTAAGAATGAATTTTATAAATTGGTTCTAGATTTCTGGACTTGGTTCTCTAATGTGACGAAGTTAAAGGCATTGATGACTCTATATCCAATTAGGAAGGGACATTGGTAGTTCATAGCATGATGTGGCATTAGAGATACTCAAAATATCGCATTGGACACTCCTGATCAAATACTTATAGAAGACGAAGTTCTGGATCACCATGTATTTGCTACCTGAGAATATTTTTGTCAAACTAAGGAGTAAATGGGATTAACTGATTGCTCCTAACTGCAATGAGGAAAGTATACAGAGAAGAACTAACTCAGGGATTTGAAATTCCAGATGAAGTTGTGCATAGAAAATCTGAAATCTGCATCTTTTTTCAATGAAATCCTTAGCTCCTATAGACACAGGGCCGAGATTTCTACAAACCACATCCAAACTCTCATACTATGAGTGACCAAATTATAATATAAATTGAAATCTCAACCTCACAGAACATCTTCTGTTAAAGCGGGAGCATTGATATGGAATAAATAGGATCCTGAAAATTGGAGTGGTACCATATGGGCAGATCCTGGTGAAGCTGGAAACATTGAGCTCCTAAGTTGTTGAGCCTATTTTAACGATAGAAGCAGCCTTTCCACCCCATCTGGGAAGGTGACCGTCATGTGCCCAAAGAAACTGTAAGGGCCATCTCTGAGGCAGCTGCCTTGCAAGATGCATAATTCTCCTCAGAACCCACTCCACTGCTCCCCCACCTTGTATCCACAACTAGATTCAAGTCCCAGCAGACCTCAAAAGATGAAGTACGAAGTGTGACCCATGAAGAGTGTGCTGTGTTCCAAAAGAACTGAATGATTTTTTTTAAATTCGCTCAAGCAGATGTCCAGGGAACACATGTAGAAATGGATATTAAGCGTAGGATAATACCTGAAGGAACATAAAGTTGTATCAAGTGAAATGTATTAATATGGGTCTAGTAAGTAGTTATTCTGGACTTAGTGCTGTAGCTGAAGGGATCAGAAAGAACTCTGCTAGATTGGTTGATTGGTTGGCTGAAACCTGGACCCAAAGGTGGCCCATACTAAATGGAGTTGAAATGTCAGAACTGACTTGCTCTGTTGTTATGGAGATTGGAATGTCAGAATGGACTTCACTACAAAACTCCGTATCCTCTTTCGGGGAAAAGAATTAGCTTGTTTTGGTTGTACGCAGGTTAGATGTATCATGTTGGGTAGAAACATGACTTTGTTATTAATTTTAGTTAGAGCTTACATGTGGTTTGAGAAACTGTGTATGGTGTTGAGTTCATGAGAAATGGCCTATGATGGTTTAATAATGTCAGCTTAGCTTGGATGCAGTCCCCAGTTACTCCACAAAACACCAATCTACGTGTTTTTATGAAGACATTTTGGTCACACGATTGTAGCTGAGATTTATAACTACTTTTTCCATTTTAAAAATCGTAAGAAGACGGGCTCAGTGGCTCAGCCTGTAATCCCAGAGCTTTGGGAGACCGAGATGAGTGGATTGCCTGATCCCACGGGTTCGAGATCCACCCGGGCAACTTGGAGAGACCTCATCTCTACAATAAATCAAAAATTAGCTGGGCATGGTAGCGCACACCTGTAGTTCCAGCTACTTGAAAGGTTGAGGGGGAAGGATCGCCGGAGTCCAGCAGGTCGAAGCTGCAGTGGTCGGGAGCGGCCACTGCACTCCACTCCAGTCTGAGTGACAGAGTGAGACTCCAACTCAAAAAAAAAGAAAGTTTTTTCCTCCAAACTTTTATATTTTTTATAATCATTATCATAATAATCTTACAGTGTAGATAAATCCTGAGTTATCATCCTCTAATGATGTATAAGTAAATAGGAATGAAAAATCAGTCTCTCAGAACCATAGAGACCCAGACTTAAAAATAACTATAAATATATCTTTATCTCTTATTTTGTTCATTCTGTTTCTGTTCATGAGAAATTTTAGTAAAACTTGAGGAAAGCATGGTGACTCTTTTTCCTTCTATGATCCTTCCTCAAACCCAAAAATCTCACTAAAGTGAGTAGTTTACCTTTCCAATGACTATCCTTCAGAAAACATTTTTTATAATTAATAACCTTTACTACTTCTGTCAGCTAAAAAATCAAATAACTGTCATTCTTAACATTTAATCTCATCAATTTTGACATTCTCTTAGAATTGGATTTCTGTAAACTCCTGTGACACAGTGGTATTAGATGGAAAAAATTTATGTAACAAAGAGGCTAAGCCTTAGATCATATTAAAACTGACATTTCTGAATATGAGTTTGCAAAAAAAAAAAACCCCTCTTGATTAAAAAGTAGAAATAAAAGAGAGTAAGCTGAAAGCAGGAAAGCAAGAAAGAAAACGAGAGATCACTAGAAGAGATATTTTCAGCTAACTCTAATTTGGGGAAAAATATTGATGCTGAAAATCAGGATATAATACCAGGCCATTTTAAGGGGGTAAGGTGCATATAAATATGAGCTCCTGTAAGGAAGAGGCCATTCAAAGTTCAAGTTAGTGCTCTTCCAACTGAAGAGATAGACCAGTGTGACAGCTTGTCAACTCTATTACTTGTGCCTGAGAAAGTTAAATCAGCCATTAAAACTTTTCCAGCATATATACTTGCACTCTAGCCATAATGATTAACAGGTACCATATTTATCTTTTCACTAAAAGATAACACTGGACTGATATATGCATGCAAAAACTGGTGAAATTCAAATAAAATATTCAGTTTACTTAATAGTACTGTTGCAATGTCAGTTTTCTGCTTTTGAAATGTGCTATAGTTATATAAGATCTTTTAATGAGAAAAAATGGATAAAGCATACATGGGAATTCTATGTATTAAATCTGCAACTTCTATGTGAATTTAAAATTAGTTCTAGAGTATTGTCGGGAAGATAGTGGCTGAGTCAGTCAGACTATGTGAGTTCCAGTGTGAGTGAGTGAGTGAATAGAAAATTTTCTGTACATGTCAGTGAGTGAGTGGGCAAGTGAGTGACTGTCTGAGTCAGGACTCAGGAGCAAGTGGTCAGGGCTCTCCTGGTGAAGCGTGTGGTGCCACAGTTGCTCGGCTTGGACCCCAGTGAGTCCCAGGACACAGAAGCCAAGTGCCATTTTTAAATTTAAATTTTGATTTTATTTATCTGTGTGGTTTTTGGGGTTTTTTTAAGTGTAGTCTCACTACATCACCCAGGCTGGAGTGCATTTTTCTAAAAAACTGACAGAAGTTTTCCTGGGAAGAAGCTGGGGGGAGAGACTACTGGCCCAGGCTTTGCTTCACCACTGCAGCAGGAGAGACTACCAGTTCCAGGTTTTGCTTTACTGTGGTGCCTGGCCAGACACTGGCAACAAGGACTGCAGAGGGAGTCCAGAGGCAGAGCCCCACTGGAGAAGATGAAAGAGGCACCCTGCCCCCATCTTGAAAATGGAACAAGAAAGTGCTTTGACTTGTTCACCATGGAGCAACAGACCAGATCTCTGTGCTCAGTGGGTCAGTTAACAAGGGGTTGATCGTGACCCAGAGGGAGTATCCTGAAAGCACAAATTCTGATGGGACAGGATGAGTGCTGATCTCAGGCCTCCCACTCCCTACTCTGATTCAGCTGCAGGACAAAGGGTGGGGCCAGAAAAGGATGTGGAAGACCTTCAAAGAGATAAGTGGTGAGTCTGAGGCTGAGGCTGACCCAAACCCCCTCCTCCCCAGCAATCCCCTGAACATTAGACTCACACAGCTAGGGCACAACTGAGAGGGACAAACCCAAGTGGAGACTGGAGATCAGCTGCAATAAGAGGATGCCACTCCAGGATAGACCTGGCTGGGGCAACCCCCACATGTACCTAGGGAAGAGACAATCCCACACCTCTCCACTGGAGGAGATCCCCCTGACCATATGAGAGTGGGAGGGGAGCACTGCAGCCCCTCTCACCCCCACTGCCCCATCCTCCTTCCCTGGTCCAGACACTCAGGGGAAAGCAAATGAGGTCAAAACTCTGCAGGAGACAGCAGAGAAGTAGATGAGAGGAACAATTACTGAATGTGGTGTTATTCCTGTGGTAACAAGAAAGCAGGTTTTTTTTTTTTTAATTGTCTGTTAGTTTTTCTGATTTTTAAAATATTTTTCCTTTGTGCATAAATGTGTATATGAGGGTATAGTCTGCATGCCCTCCCCCCTTTTTCTCTTTCATTTTTTGTTTTTTATTTTTGTGTGTACGCGAATGATTGAGTGTTCAACTTTCAGTATTTTTTTTGTTCTTGTTGGCTGACTTTAGCCCTATTGCTCTCTTTTTTTTAGTTTAATGTGTGTGAATATATGCATGAGGGTTCATTCTGAATTCCTATTTTTTTCTTTTTTTTGTTTTTCACACTTTCTCTTTTACTTCTCCATTTATTTTGTGCTGAGCATGTGTGTGTGTGTGTTTGGTTTTCCTGCTTTGTTGTTTTGGTATTCTAGTTTGTTTTGGTGTGTGCGCGTGAGTGTGTGTGTGTGTGTGTGTGTGTGTGTGTGTGTGTGTGTGTGTTCAGTTGTTTGTTGCTTTAGTTTCTGCTATCATTGTTCTGTGTTTTTTTAAAATTTTTGTCTGTCTTATTTTATTCTATTTTTCTCTGTTCTACTCATTGCTGTTACTGTATCTTGGACTGAAAGGATACACACATATACCCACTGCATCATCATATAGAGCAATGGTGGAGAGTGGGTCTCAGGGAACCCATACCACAATCAGTTAACATTGAGATCTGCAGGTAGTTTCTGAATCCTAACTCTCCATCCTTTACCTTATTTGACTCTCAAAACTACAAGAGACAGCAAAGCTTCTCACCCACAGTCCTGTTTCAAAATAGAAAATATCCAGAGACTGGATCAGGGAAGAATAGAAGGCTGAGCAAGCATCAGAAGTGAAAGCATCACCCACTGACACTGAATAATGGAACTAAAGAGAAAAGAAAGAGATCTGTCACAAATGAGGAAAAACCAAAGGAAGACCACAGGTAATTTCAAATATAACAAAAAGAAAACGTCTAAAAATCAGATCTGGGAGCCTAAACAATGGAAGTCAACAACAACTGGCCCCAGAATATGACAGGGATTAGTGAATAAGTGGAAAGTGTGAATAAGACTCAAGAAAGACAAGATGCAGTACTGAAAGAACTTATAACAGATACTGGGTCATAAAAAATTTCATTCAGGAAATAAATAACAAGATGACAAGCATAGAAAGCAGAATTAATCTAGCAGAAGAAAGAATCTCAAAACTTGATAACCAGAACATGGAATTCACCCGATCTTTAAAAAATATTGAAAGAAGACTCAGAAATAAAGAACAAAGCCTATAAGATATGTATGCAATTATATCAAGATGCCGAACCTATGCCTAATTGGTATCCAAAAAAAAGAAAAGGAAATGAAGAACACCTTGGAGCAAGTATTCCAGGTTATCCAAGAAAACTTCCCCCATTTCACCAGAGAACTGACCAGCCAAACACAAGAGATACAGAGAATCCCTACAAGATGTCAAATGAGAAGAAAAACCCCTAGACACATAGTAATTCACCTACACAAGGTAGGCACAAAAGAAAAAATCCTAAAGACAGCAAGAGAGAAAGATCAGATTACTAATGAGAGAAAACCAATCAGAATAGCAGCAGACCTATTGGCAGAAACACTACAAGCAAGAAGGGACTGGAGTCTAAATTTCAAAATCCTCAAATATAATCAATTTCAACCAAAAATTTCCTACCCAGTCAAGCTCAGATTCATCAGTGATGGGGAAATAAAATCCTTCCTAGACATCCAATCCCTAAAAGATTATGCAGTTTCCAGACCAGCTCTATAGGAGACACTTAAAAAGGTATTAAGCACAGAAACGAGAGAAAAAAAAGAATGACCACACACCTCCCAAGAGAAGAACAGAGCACAGAATCAACAAATAATACACTGCAACAGGAAACTTGAAAACACACACATACGTCAACCCCAAAGCTAAAAGAAAACAAGCAAACAAAGAAAAAACTGTAAGAACATCATGACAGGGACAAACAATTGCATTTCAATAATCAGTCTGAATGTGAATGGACTAAATGCACCACTGAAAAGACACAGAATGGCAAACAGGATAAGAAACCAGAACCCAACTATTTGCTTCAACCAGGAAACTTATCTCACCACAAAGGATGCACACGGACTCAAAGTTAGAGGATGGAAAATGAGTTTCCAGGCAAATGGATCACAAAGGAAGGCAGGAACTGTGATCACAATATCAGACAAAACAACCTTTAAGTTATCAAAAATCTAAAAAGATAAGAAAGAACACTACATAATGATAAAAGGTTTAATTCATCAACAAGAAATATCCCTCCTAAACCAAGTAGGTCTACAGTGCTAGCCTCTGAACTTTTTGAATCTAAGTGCCCTCTTTTTTTTGTTAGCACACTTTTTTAAAAAAAGAAAGGGGGATGGGCAGATCATGACCTCCAGGCATCCCTCAAAATAGGAGGGTTACCTTAGGGGCAACCTTTACTTGATCAAATATTCATCTCACATTAGCAGTGAGTATTCAGGCATCATGCTGAATCATTATTTTCCTTACTTATACGTTTAGGCCATTTTCTCTTTTTAAAGTTTAAATGTTAATTAGGCTGTATGTGGTGACTCATGACTGGAATTCTAGCACTTTGGGAGGCTGAGGCAGGAGGATTGCTTCAGTCTAGGAGTTCAAAACCCAGCCTGGGTAACATAGTGAGACCTTCTCTCTACAAAAGTCAAAAAATTAGCCATACCTGTAGTCTCAGCTACTCAGGAGGCTAAGATGGGAGGATCCCTTGAGCCTAGGAGGTGGAGGCTGTAGTGAGCCATGATTGTACCACTGCTCTCCAGCCTGAGTGACAGAGTGAGACCATGACTCAAAAAAGTTAAATAAATAAATAAAAATAAATACTAAAAAAAAACTAATAAAAGATATTGACTTCAACACTGTTATAACTGGGGACTTGAATACGCCAGTAACAGCCCTAGATAGATCATTGAGGCAAAAAATCAACAAGGAGATTCAGAAACTAAAATTGACACTCAACCAAATGGCTTTAGTAGATTCCTACAGAATATTCCATCCTACAACCACTGAATATATTCTACTCACCAGGCCATGGAATGTACTTCAAGATCATCACGTCCTCACCCATAAATCAAGCATAAACAAATTCCATAAGGTTGAAATATTGCCAAGCACCTTCTCAGACCAAGTGGAATAAAAATAAATATCAACACCAACAAAATTTCCCCAAAGCCCACAAAGACATGGACACTAAACAGCATGATTCTGAACCACTACTGGGTAAGCACTAAAATCAAAGCAGAAATTAAAAGATCCCTGGAAGCAAATGAAAATGAAGAAACATCTTACCAAAACTTCTAGGATGCTGTGAAAACAGTTCTAAGAGGGGAATTTAAATCTCTACAGACACACATCAAGAAAATGGAAAGATCACAAGTTAACAGCCTAACAAATCACCTAAGAGAGTTGGAAAGACAAGCCCATCAAAACCCTAACTTTAGCAGAAGAAGCCAGATCACCAAAGCAAAGTCCAAATATGGGACATAGAAGCCAAAAATATCACAGAAAACATCAACAAGACAAACAGCTGGTTCTCTGAAAGAATTAACAAGATTGATGGACTCCTAGCCAGAATGACCAAGAAAAAGAGAAAAAAAGCCCAAATAAACACAATCAAAAATACAAAATTAAAAAAAAACACAACTGACTTTGAAGAACTACAGGAAATTATCAGAAATTAGTATGCAAATCTGTATGGAAACAAATTTGATAACCTGAATAAAGTGGAGAACTTTCTGACATAACAGAATCTCCCAAGGTCGAAACAAGACATTAAGACACCAAATAGACCAAAAACAACCCAGGAAATTGACTCCATCTTAAGCAAACTACCTACAGAAAAAAACCCTGGACCAGATGGCGTTCCAGCAGAATTCTACAAAACGAACAGGAAGGAGCTGATACCAATCCTATTGAAAGTATTCCAGGCAATTGAGAAAGATGGAATTCTTCTCAAATCACTTTAGGAAGCTAACATCACACTGATACTCAAACCAGTGAGATCCAATAAAAAAAGAGAACTACAGGCCTATATTTCTTATGATCATAGATGCAAAAATCTTCAACAAGATTCTAACAAATCGGGTCCAACAACACATCTCAAAATCATTCACCATGACCAATGACCAGTTAGACTCCATCTCCAGGATGCAGGGCTGGTTCAACATCTGCAAGACAATGAAAGTAATTAAATACATCAACAGATGTAAAAACAAGAACCCCATGATTATCTCATTAGATGCAGGAAAAGTTTTTGATAAAATCCAGCATCCCTTCTTGAGCAAAACCCTCAAACACCTAGGTATAGAAGGAACATACCTCAAAACAGTAAGCACCATTTACAATAAACCCACAGCTATCATATTGCTAAATGAACAGAAACTGGAAACATTTCCCCCGAAAAACGGAAAAAGACAAGGCTGCCCACTCTCACTCCTCCTGTTCAACATTGTGTTGGAAATCCTAACTAGAGCAGTTAGACAAGAGAAGAAAATTAGGGGTATCTAAATAGGAAAGGAGGATGTTAAGTTATCCCTCTTTGCAGATGATATGATCCTATATCTCAGAAGTCCAAGAGAATCAGTCAAAAATCTGCTCACACTGATAAAGAACTTGGGCAAAGTCTCAGGTTATAAAATAAATGTGCAAAAGACAGTCACATTTTTATACACCAACAAGAAGCAGGCAGAGAACCAAACAAAAAGCATAATCCCATTCACAATAGCCACAAAAGAGAAATAACTCAGCATCTTCCTAACCAGAGAAGTGAAAGACTTTTACAATGTGAACTACAAAACATGGCTCTAAGAAGTCCAAGAAGACACAAACAAATGGAAAAAAATCCCATGCTCATGGATAGGAAGAATCAACATTGTTATGTTGTCTAATCTACAAAAAGGTAATCTACAGAGTCAGTGCAATACCCATTACATTACCAACATCATTCTTCTAAGACCTAGAAATGACAATACAGAAATTCACATGAAAACATAAACTACCACGAATACCCAAAACAATTCTTAACAAAAGAACAAGGCAGGAGGTATCACACTTCCAGATGTCAAACTTTGCTACAAGGCTACAATAATCAAATAGCCTAGCCTTGGTACAAGAACAAGCAAATGGACCAATGGAACAGGATAGAGATTCCAGAAGCAAAATCTCAATTTCTCAACCAACTCTTCTTTGACAAAGCCTCCAACAGCAACCACTGGGGAGAGGAGAAACTGTTCACTAAATGGTGCTGGGAAAACTGACTGATCACATGCAGAAGATTGAAGCAGGACCACTACCTATCACCATACACAAAAATTAACACTAAATGGATCAAAGACCCAAGCATAAAAATCTCAAATTATAAGAACCTTAGAAAATGATTGAGACACCCTTATGGAAATTGAAACTGGCAACCAACGCCTGATCAAAACCACAAGTGCCCATGCCATAAGAGATAAGATAGACAAGTGGAGTGGGACCTCATCAAACTGATAAGCTTCTGCAAAGCAAAAGAAACCAACAAGAGAGCAGGGAGACAGCCCACAGAATGGGAAAAAAATATTTGCTACCTGTATATCTGACAAAGGCCTAACATCTAGGATCTACAAGGAACTCAAATGTGCTGAAAGGAAAAAAACAAACAGTCCCATTAAAAAGTGGGTAAAAGACACGAATAGACACTTCTTAAAGAAGATGCATGGGCAGCCAACAGACACATGAAAAAGTGCTCAGCCTGATTAATCATCAGAGAAATGCAAATCAAAGCCAGATTGAGATACCACCTAACTCCAGTAAGAATGGCCATAATTAATAAAACAAACAACAATAGATGCTGGTGAGGATGTAGAGAAAATGGAATGCTTCTACACTGCTGGTGGGAATGCATACTAGTGCAACCTCTTTGGAAAACAGTGTGGCGATTTCTGAAAGAACTAGAAACTGACCTTCCATATGACCCAGCAATCTCCCTACTGGTAATACACCCAGAGGAACACAAATCATTCTACAAAATAGATACCTGCACACGCATGTTTATTGCAGATCTATTCATAATAGCAAAAACATGGAACCAATTGTGCTGCCCATCAAAACTGGACTAGCTTAAAAAATGTGGCTAATATACACAATGGATTATTATGCAGTCACAACAGAGGACAAACATATGACTTTTGCAACAACTTGAATGGATTTAGAGTCGATCATACTCAATGATCTATCACAGAAACAAAGGACAGAGTACCATATGGTCTCATAAGCAGACCTTGAACAATTATGATAATGCTATAAGAAAGCGATTGGCTGTAGTGGGAAATTGCTGGGAGTGGGGTGGGGATTGGCAGTTGAGGGAAGCTGCTGGGGAAGGGGGCATACTTCATCAACAAGGATACTTGCATAATGAACATTTGTATGCCTAACCCTGAAATGCACCCCACCTCTTTAAAATTAAAAAACACTAGTTCTAAATACAAAATTTTTTTTTAAATAAAGACTAAATACTTTTTTAGAAGATAGGACAAAACTTTGAGAGAATTCATTGCCACCATATTTTCACTACAAGAAATATCATAAACAATTTCTTCAAATAGAAGAAAAATAATACTAAGTCGAGATTTTAGATACAAAAAAAAACAAGAATACTGAAAATAGAAAATATGTAGGAGACTTCCAGCAGGATGGCGACGGGCTGGCAGGGTCTGTGAAACCCTCTGCAAAAGAGAACACCCATAAAGACCCTAGCTGTCTCCCAGGGGCTGCAGACCCCATCTTCTGCAGCCTGCTCTTCACGGGGAGCTCAGCCACCACTGTCACCCGCTGTTGCTACTCGGATATCGCGACGAACCGGGCTGCTTCTGCAGTTACCGCGGCGGGACTGGGCTGCTCCTGCAGTCGTGGATACCGCCTCTGCGGTCATTCCCAGCTCATACCTGAAGCCACCCACAACTTCAGACCATGAAGCCCCGCAAGCAGGATCTTCTGAGATCCCCGCTGCCATGCCATGCCCCTAGCCCGGAGAAAGGCCTGTGGAACTCCCCTGGTGAAGTTGCCACAGCAAGTTGCGCATCCATGGCAGACTCCTTCCCCTCTGGACTGTAGCATGGGATAGCACCACCTGCTGGGGAACCAAGGTAATAACATCAAAACAAGAATAGCAGAGGCTCATCCCACTTGAAAAATGGAAAAAGCCACATCTCAGTGATAGACTGGGCAGGGGGCCCATATCTGAACTGTTCTTCACAGCAGGCCAGGGGCAACTGACCCTTATGGTGAACAATTCTACCAGCCTGCAAAGACATCTAGAAATCAGAGCTGAAGGGACATTGGACTTAAAGGAAAAGTCTCAGAGTGTGCTCAACTGGTTCTGTTAGTCTACTGACTTTAATCTACTCCCCCCTTTTTTTCTCTCTCTTTTTTTCCCTTTTTTTTCCTTTTTTCTTTTCTTTCCCCCCTCCTTTTCCTTTTTTCTTATTTCTCTGTAAATCCCATATTTGTATAAAGGAATACCACATCAATAAGGAGGTTGATCAGTGCGTTGTTGGCATCATTGTATGTTTTAGATTTTTATATGGTTGTTGATCAGTTTTCAATCGTGGTTATTGTTTTTCTTTATATTTGTTTCAGTCTTTGTGTTTCTTTTCACTTACCAGTCAGTACACTCAACTGTTTTCCCTCTCACCCCTCTCTCTCTCTCTCCACCCCCCCTCCCCACTGCCTGCTCCATTTTCTCCCCTCTGTTAACATCATTTTGCTTTCAGGGAGTAAACTTACAACCCCACTGCATGGACAGACTCCAAGGCAGTGGGAAGTGAGTTTCAGACTATCCATACAGCTGTTGGTGAACACTAGGATCTGCAGAGTGATTTTGAATCACAGCTCCCCCCTTAATTAAATCCCAAAACTACAAAAGGGATTGCCCTCAACCCACACTCCAACTCCAGAACTGAACAAAGCAAGAGGAAATATATTAGGAAGAATAGTAGATTGAACAAACAGAAGTAAAAGAAACCCCTCCACCCCTGAATAACAGAATTAAAGAAGACGGGGAAGTGGAGGAAAGGGAAAAGTAGGGAGGAAAAATCTGCACAAATGAAGAAAAACCAAAAGAAAAACACAGGGCTCACACAGACCTCTAGGAGGCCAGACACTGAGAAAACAAACTTCAGAACACAAACAATGAAGAGCCCCCAGAATGACTGGTCACAAGCAACAAACCCAGATATCAAGGCATTAATAGAGAGAATTTTAAAAATTGAGGAGAGACAAGAGGAAAATAGGAAGGAGCTGATGACAGAAATAACCGCAGTAAAGAATACTGTGATGGAAATAAATAACAAACTAATTAGCATGTAAAGCAGAATTAGCCAAGCAGAAGAAAGAATCTCAGAACTTGAAGACCAAAATACAGAACTAACCCAAACTGTCAAAAACATAGAAAAGAAGCTTAAAAAGTCAGAACAAAACCTTCAGGAGATGAATGATTACTTCAAGAGACCCAATCTAAGAGTATTTGGCCTTCCTGAGGCAGAGAAAGAGTCAGAGGTCACACTGGAACAAACATTTCATGAAATCATTCAAGAAAACTTCCCTCATCTCATCAGTGATGCAACAATTCAAGCACAAGAAATTCAGAGAACCCCTGCAAGACAACAAATGAGAAGATCAACTCCCAGACACATAATAATTCACCTAAACAAAGTAGCTATAAAAGAAAAAATTCTAAAGGCAACAAGAGAAAAAGGCAAGACTACCTACCAGGGAAGACCAATTAGAATAGCAGCAGATTTATCCACAGAAACCCTTCAGGCTAGGAGAATCTGGAGCCCTACCTTCAAAGTTCTTAAAGATAA
Source organism: Carlito syrichta (assembly GCF_000164805.1). NCBI lineage: Eukaryota > Metazoa > Chordata > Mammalia > Primates > Tarsiidae > Carlito > Carlito syrichta. Next base: position 132,179 of record NW_007259503.1, read on the forward strand.
ACAATTTCAACCAGAATAACCTACCCAGCCAAACTAAGCTTCATTAGTGAATGAGAATTAAAATCTTTTCCAGATATCCAATCCCTAAGAAACTACACTGCCACCAGACCACCTCTACAAGAATAACTTAAGAAAGGACTGAACACAGAAGAAAAGAAAAAAAGAACAACAACATTCTTCACAAGAGTACAGACAAAAGATTAAAAACACACATGAACCAACTCCAAAACCAAAAGAAAGATAACAAACAAACAGGAGTAACAACTCTGTAAGAACCTTATGACAGGGATCAACTCTTGCATTTCAATTATTAGCCTAAATGTGAATGAACTAAAAGCACCACTGAAAAGACATAGAATTGCAAAATGGATAAAATATCATCAGGCAACAATCTATTGCCTTCAAGAGACTCACCTCATTAGAAAGGACATCCACAGACTCAAAGTAAGAGGATGGGAAACAAAGTTTCAGGTGAACGGAATACAGAAGAAAGGAAGAGTAGCGATCTTAATTTCAGACAAAATACCCTTCAAGCTATTAAAAAATCAAAAAAGATACAGAAGGCCACTACATAATGATAAAAGGCTCAATCCATCAACAAGAAATATCTATCCTAAACATATATGCACCCAACATAGGTGCGCCAACTTTCATAAAGCAACTTCTAGGAAAATAAAGAAAGATATTGACTCTAACACTATCATAACTGGGGACTTTAATACCCCACTCACAACCCTAGACAGATCATCAGGGCAAAAAATCAGCAAGGAGATCCAGAACCTCAATGTGACTTTGGACCAAATGGATTTAATTGATAACTACAGAACACTCCATCCAAAGACCACAGAATATACATTCTACTCATCACCACATGGAATGTATTCTAAGATTGACCAAGTAATTGGCCATAAATCAAGCATAAGCAAATATAAAAGGACTGAAATTCTACCATGTACCTTCTCAGACCGCAGTGGAATAAAAATAAACATTGACACCAACAAAGTCCCCCCAAAATCCACAAAGACATGGACACTAAACAGCATGATGTTAAACAACTCCTGGGTCAATGATGAAATCAAAACAGAAATCAAAAGATACCTGGAAACAAATGAAAAAGAAGAAACATCTTACCAAAATCTCTGGGATGCCTTGAAAGCTGTAGTAAGAGGGGAATTTATATCCCTACAAACACACATGAAGAAAATGGAAGGAACACAAATTAACAACCTAACAAGCCACCTAAAGATGCTGGAAAAGTAAGACCACAAAAACCCTAATTTCAGTAGAAGAATCCAGATACCAAAATAAAAGCCCAAATACAGGACATAGTACACAAAAAGATAATACAAAAAATCCATGAAACAAAAAGCTGGTTCTTCGAAAGGATAAACAAGATCGATGGTCCCCTAGCTAGACTGACCAAGAAAACACGAGAAAAAAACCAAATAAGCACAATCAGAAACACAAAATATGAAGTCACATTTGACCCTGAAGAAATACAGAAGATCATTAGAGACTACCAAGTACACTTGTATGGAAACAAACTTGAAAACCTTAAGGAAATGGAGGACTTTCCGACATCACACAACCTACCTAGATGGGAACAAGAAGAAATTGAGACCCTAAATAGATCAATAGCAATAAAGGAAATTGACTACGTAATAAGAAAACTTCCTACCAAAAAAAAGCCCTGATGGCTTTCCAGAATTCTAAAAGACATTTAAGGAGGAGCTGATACCAGTCCTACTGAAGGTATTCCAGTTGATTAAAAAAGATGGAACTCTCCCTAAATCATTTTACAAAGCCAACATCACATTGATACACAAGCCAGGTAAAGATCCAACAAAGAAAGAGAACTACAGGACAATATCTTTGATGAACATAGATGCTAAAATTCTCAACAAGATCCTAGCAAACCGGATTCAGCAATACATCTCAAAAATCATCCACCATGACCAAATAGGCTTCATTCCTGGGATGCAAGGTTGGTTCAACATTCATAAAATCATAAATGTAATTAAATACACCAACAGATGTCAAAACAAAACCACATGATTATATCATTAGATGCAGAAAAAGCTTTTGATAAAATCCAACACCGCTTCTTGATACAAACCCTCAAACATCTAGGTATACGGGCAAAATACCTCAAAATAGTAAAAGCCCACTATGAGAAACCCACAGCCAGCATACTCCTAAATGGACAAAAATTAGAACCATTTCCCCTGAAAACTGGAACAAGACATGGTTGCCCACTCTCACCCTTCCTGTTCAACATAGTATTGGAAGTCCTGGCTCAAGAATCAGAGAAGAGAAGGCAATCAGGGGTATACAAATAGGAAAAGAGGAAGTCAAGTTATCTCTCTTTGCAGATGATATGATTGTGTACCTTGAAAACCCAAGAGAATCTGTCAAAAGCCTCCTTACACTGATAAAGGCCTTTGGCAAAGTCTCAGGATACAAAATAAATGTGCAAAAGACAATCACATTTCTTTACACCAATAATAAACAAACAGAAACCCAAATAAAAAACACAATTCCATTCACAATAGCCGCAAAAAAATGAAATACCTTGGCATCTTCCTAACCAGAGATGTGAAAGACCTTTACAATGTAAACTACAAAACTCTACTCAAAGAAATCAAAGATGATACAAACAAGTGGAAAAATATCCCATGCTTATGGATTGGAAAAATCAACATTGTGAAGATGCCCATCTTACCTAAGGCAATCTACAAATTCAATGCAATACCCATCAAATTACCAGCAACATTCTTCTCAGACCTAGAAAAAACAACACAGGCATTCATATGGAAACACAAACGTCCAAGAATAGCCAGAACAATCCTCAGCAAAAAAAAAAAAACAGGTGGTATCACATTACCAGACTTCAAACTTTACTATAAAGCTACAATCATCAAAACAGCTTGGTATCGGTACAGGAACAGAAATATAGACCAATGGAATAGAATTGAGATTCCAGAAGCAAAACCTCAATTTCTCAACCAACTCATCTTCGACAAAGCCTCCACCACCTACCACTGGGGAGAGGAGAACCTATTCAGTAAATGGTACTGGGAAAACTGGCTGACCACATGCAGAAGATTGAAACAGGACTCCTATCTATCCTCATGCACAAAGGTTAACTCCAAATGGATCAGAGACCTAAATGTAAAACCTCAAACCATAAAATCCTTAGAAAATGAAGGTCATACCCTCATGGAATTTGGAACTGGCATCCAATTCCTGAACAAAACCCGAAACCCCCAGGTCATAAGAGAGAAGATAGACAAGTGGGACCTCATTAAACTGACAAGCTTCTGCAAAGCCAAAGAAACCATCAAGAGAACAGGGAGACAGCCTAAAGACTGGGAAGAAGTATTTGCCAACACCAGGTCTGACAAAGGCTTAACATCTTGTATCTACAAGGAACTCAAATGTGCTGAGAGGAAAAAAACAAACAATCCCATTATAAAATGGGCAAAAGATATGAACAGACACTTCACAAAGGAAGATATTCGAGCAACCAACAAACACATGAAGAAATGTTCAACCTCACTAATCATCAGGGAGATGCAAATCAAAACCACACTGAGTTACCACCTAACTCCAGTCAGAACGGCAATTAACAACTCAAAAAATAACAGCTGCTGGAGAGAGTGTGGCAAAAAGGGAACACTTCTACACTGTCAGTGGGAGTGCAAACTAGTGCAACCTCTGTGGAAAGCAGGGTGGCGATTCCTAAAAGCTCTAAATATCAACCTCCCATATGACCCCACAATCCCCCTACTGGGAATATATCCTGAAGAACTCAAATCACTCTATAAAAAAGATACCTGCACACGTATGTTTATCGCAGCATTGTTCACAATAGCAAGAACCTGGAAGCAACCATGCTGCCCATCAACAGAGGACTGGATTTTAAAAAAAAATGTGGTACATATATATGATGGAATACTACGCAGCCATAAAAAGGAACAAAATCATGAATTTTGCAGCAACCTGGATGAAACTAGAGTCTATAATACTGAGTGACCTCTCACAGAATCAAAGATCCAAGTATCACATGTTCTCACTCATATAATGGACTTTGAACATCCAATGCAATACTATAAGAAAATGACTGACAGTAGTGGGAAACTATAGGGGGGGAAATGGGATTAACGGTAGTAAACATCAGTCTGGGGACGGGGAAACACCTCTTATCAACAGGGTGCCTGAATAAAACATATTTGTATACCTAACCCTTAACTGTGCCCCACAATATCATAATAAAAAATATTGGGAAAAAAAAGAAAATATGTGGTTAAATATAAAATATATTTTATAATCCCTTTAAAAGATGATTGCTTAATCAAAATAATAGCAATGAAAGTGGGTTTGTATTGTTTATTTAGGTACAGAAAATTATATTAATCACTTAGTTGCTTAAAAGAATAAACATGTTATTTTACACTTTAAAAAAATTTATAATAAAAGGATTATAATTTAGGATTAAGACCATAAGTGGTCATTGTACAGGTGAAGTTTGGGCCTCCCATTGATCTTCTTCTCCTGGTTGGGAGGAACTCATATCATTCTACAAAAAAGATATCACAGGTATTGAGACTTAGGAGGTTAAAAGAGGCTTAGATGAGTGATTTCAGTGACTTAGATGAGTGGTCAGGATCGTTTATGAGATTATAGTCATGGATTAAGTGAAGGATAATATCATCTGAAGGCTTGACTGGGGCTGAAAAATCTGCTTCTAAGATGTCTCCCTTACATGGCTGTTTTCAGGAGACCTCAGTTCCTTTCCATATGGGCTGCTTGAATGTCCTCATATCATGGCAAATGGTTTCCACCAAAGTGAGTAATCCAAGAGAGAAAACAAGACAGAGGCTATAGAGCCTTTTATGATCTAGTCTCAGAAGTCACACACTGCCATTCATGCCAAATTTTAAATTCTAGAAGAAAGTCACTAAGTCCAGGATGTACCAAAGGGAAGGCGAATTGCACTCTATCTTTTGAGGGGAGGACTTCAAAAAATTTGAGAACATATTTTAGATCTACCATGTTAAAAAAAAAACGTAAATGTCTAACAACAGTGGTACAAAAAACAAGAGGGGGCAATGAAAATATGCAAATTTAAGTGTCAAGCTGAGTATGAAGTGATATGATGTTATCTGAAGGTAGACTGTGATAAGTTAAAATCATATGAGGAAAACCCAAAACAGCACTAAATTAAATATACATTGGTAATACATCGATAGTAGGGATAAAATGGATTAATAAAGATATTCGAGTAATCAAATAGAAGGCAAAGAAGAAAAAGTAATAAAGAGCAGATAGGACAAATAGAAAAGAAATAGCAATATGGTACATTTAAACTAATCAATAATTACATTAAATACAAATGAATAGAAAAAAATTAACTCAGATAACATTAGCTTGGTTTAAAAAGTAAAACTATATTCTAAATATAAGAAAGTTTCTTCAAATTACAGCTATATTAAAAGTAAGAGGATGGAAAAATAAACAACATTAAAAGACTAATCAAAAGACAGCTAGAATGACTATAATAACATTAGTCAAAATATATCTCGGAACAATGAATATCACTAGGAAGAAAAAGGAAATTTCATGATAAAGGAACTAGTTCATTTAAAAGACAGTCATAAATGTGTAAATGTGTATGAACCAAATAACAGTTATTTAAAATATATAAAGCACGTTCTTTTTGTAATTTTAATTTTATTTTAGATTCATGGGGTACATGTGCAGGTTTTTTTAAATAGGTATATTGAGTGGTAATAATGAGATTTGGGCTTCTATTGAATCTGTCACTCAAGTGGTTAACACTACACCCAATGGGTGATCTTTCAAACTTTTCTTCCCCTACCTCTTCCTTTAAGAGTGCTCAGTGTATGCTGTTGTTTTTATCCTTTTTTGCCTTTTTTTTTTGAGACGGGTCTTGCTATATCACTCAGGCTGAAATGCATAAGCATGATTATAGATCCCTGCAGCCTTGAACGCCTGGACTCAAGAGATCCTCCTGAGTAGTTAAGACTATAGGCATTTGCTCTCACACTTAGCCAATTTTATTTTTTTATTCACTTGTTTGTTTATTTGTTTGTTTATTATTGATTGGTTGAGATTGTATAGGCAAGATCTCATCTGTTTCCCAGGATGATCTCAAACTCCTGGGCTCAAGCAATCCTCCTGCTTCAGCCTCGCAAAGTGCTGGCATTATGAGTGAGTCACTATGCCCAATCTGTTGTTACTATACTTATGCCTACATGTGCCCAGTGTTAAGATCCCACTTGTAAGGGCGAACATTCAGTATTCTGTTTCATGTTTCTGTGTTAATTTACTTAGAATAATGTCCTCCAGCTGTCTCCATATTACTGCAAAGGACATGATTTTATTCGTTTACATGGCTGCATTGTATTACATGTTGTATATGTACCACATTTTCTTTATCCAATTCTCTCTTGATGGCACTTAGGTGGTTTCTACATTTTTAGAGCAAATTCTTTAGAATAATAGCAATAACAACAACAAAAGGAAAAAAACAGAAAAAGTAGAAATAGACACATCTACAATTACCTTTGGTGATTTTAATGCTCTCCTCAGGAATTGTTAGAACAAGGAGACAGAAAAAATAGTAAGGATATTAAAGACTTGAACAGCACTATACCTAAGCTGACCTGACTGACACTTGTAGAGCACTTCACCCAACAGCAGTGAAATAAGCATTTTTCAAAACATTTATGAATAAACTATATTAAGTGGTACATAGCAAATATCAGTACCTTTAAGAGCAGAAATCAGCAAGCTGCAGTCCATTGACCAAATCTAGCCCACTTCTTGTTTCTGTAAACAAAGTTTTGCTGGAACACTGCCATGTTCATTGTGTATGTATTATCTATGGCTGCTTTTGCACCATATTGACATAGTTGAGTACTAGCTACAGAGAATATGTATGAGCCCACAAAGTTTATGCTCTTTACCCTCTGGGCTTTCACAGAAAAAGTTTACTGACCACTGTTTAAGAAGACTAAAATCATAAAGATCACATTATTTAATAACAGTATAATCAGACTAGACATAAAAGAAAGATTCCTGAAAAATCCCCAAATAATTAAAGATTAAATAACACATTTATAATGCATGAGTTAAAAAATAAATCACACATAAAACTACATCAAAATAGAAAATATTTTGAATTGAAATTAAAATGAAAACAAAATATTTATTAAAATATGGTAAAGCAGTGATTGAAGTAAAATTATTGCATAAATTTTTGTGTTACATTGTATTTTATTATAGAGATGTAGGGTACAAGTAAGGATTAACCATACAAGTAAGATGCATGCAGATGAAGTTTGGGCCCCTAACTGGCCCTCACACCCCCTGGTAGAGGACCAGGTACTATTTATATTGTTACATGCCTCCTTCCCTCCCTCTCTCCCTCCCTCCCTCCCCTGAGAGGACCCAGTGACTGCCAATCCCTCCCTTGTGCTACTGTGATTAACGTTCAGGTCCCACTTTTGAGTGAGAACATGTGGTATTCAGTTCTTTTTTCTGTGATAGATCACTAAGAATGATGGTCCCCAATGCCATCCAATTCACTGCAGAGTCCATGATTTTGTTCTACTTTATACTCCATCATGTATATATGCCACATTTTCTTTATCCAGTTCACTTCTGATAGGCAGTAGGGTTGGTTCCATGTTTTTGCTATTGTGAATAGTGTGGCAATAAGCATGCTTGTGCAGGTGTCTTTTGGCAGAACAACTTATGTTCCTCCACGTCTATTCCCAGGAGAGGGGTTGCTGGGTTGTACGGAAGGTCAATTTAGTTATTTTAGGAATCACCACACTGCTTTCCATAGAGGCTGAACTAGCTTGCACTCCCACCAACCTTGTAGAAACATTACCTTTTCTCCATACCCATGCCAGCATCTGTTGTTTTTCTAATTTATTAATGATGGCCATCCTTACTAAAGTTAGGTGGTATGTTATTGAAGTTTTGATTTGCATTTCTCTGATGATTAGTGAGGCTGAGCATTTCTTCATGTGTCTGTTGACTGCTTGTAGGTCTTCTTTTGTAGTGTCTATTCAGGTCCTTTGCCCGCTTTTTAATGATTATTTTTTCCTTTAACTTCATTTGAGTTCCTTGTAGATCCTGAATGTTAGGCCTTTGTCAGATACATAATTTGCAATTTTTCCCCCATTCTTTGGGTTGTCTCTCCACTCTCTTGATGGTTTCTTTTGCTGTGCCAACTTTTCAGTTTGATGAGGTCCCACTTGTCTATCTTAGCTTTTATAGCATTTGCTTTGGGGATTTGGTTGAGAACTACTATGTGCCTTGGTGATGGTCTTCTCATATAATCCTTCATGGGGATTCTCTGAGTCTTTTGTGCTTGAATGATTATCTATCTCTCTGGCCAGATGTGGGAAGTTTTATTGAATGACCTCATGGACTGCTTGTTCCATGGTGTTTTCCATTTTCCTTTCTGCTTCAGGAACAGATCTGGCTTCTTGACATATTCCCATACCTCTTGGAGGCTTTGTTCCTTCTTTTTAAGTTTTTGTCCAACTTTTCTGACAGACTGGGTGAATTCCATATTTTGGTCTTCAAGCTGCTGGTTGACACTACTATATATGCATTTTAATGTTGTTCTTTATTTCCAGGATGAAGTTTTTCCTTTTCTTTATTTCAGAATGAGCTTTTTTGAAACTGGCCATCTCCACTTTTACTTTCTGTATGACTTCAGTGAGTTTCACTTCTAGTTTCTTTTCATTCTTGTTCACTTCTGCAGTCCATTTCTGATTTTGGTAGCTGTCATCTGGGGCAGGTTGGTCTGAAATGTTTCCATTGTTTGTGCTCTGATAGCTGCTTTTTCAGGCATTGTCTTTTTAGGACTCTGAGGGTTGCCAGTATTTTTTCATTGATTGTTCCTCATTTGCGACAGATGTCTCTTCATTCTCTATATTTTATCTTTTGATTTAAAGCTCTGGAGCTATTCAATTACCTTCTGTTCTAGAATCCTTTCTGTGGTTCAACGTATGTCACTCAGTGAGAGAGAGAGGGGCATTCTCTGCTCCTTACTCTACTTTGTGGCAGAATTCTGTCATTGCAGAGATTCTCCCACAGTGCTAAACTTGTAAGACCAGCTTTCAGTTCCCACTGCTAGTACTCTGTGGGTAGCAAGCAGGGGAATTGTTCTCCCTTCTTCTGCTGACTGCAGCCTACAGCCCATGGGCCTTCCCACTGAGAGAGCTCTTGGGTGTCTGTCATGTCCCTCCCTGTGCAGGTCCACACTCTGCTCTTGAAATAGAGAGCATTTTCTGCTACTGAGGAGGTGGCGGGCACTATCCTACTAGGATGCAGGTATTGAGAGAGTTCCTCCCCATCTGGCTAGGGGTTAGCCACCAGCTGCCTGCGGTGCACATCTACTGGGTTCACTCTGCAGGCAGGTCCTCCCACAACCCCCCTGCGCATCACCAGTCAGGCAGAAACCCACATTCATGGTGGTTGCCCTAGCATGTGTCTTTCACTTGTTCCACTTGGGTTACAGTTGTTCAAAGTCCCACGCACTGCTCAGGACACTTTCCATGTGGGACTGATGACCCACATGCATCTGGGAGGGGGATGAACCATCCCAAAGTGTCTTTTGCTTACTCACCCACTTTTGTCTGCCAGGCAGAGCTTCAGTTCTTGTGTTAGTCTGGGGCACAATGGGGGATGGAGTACCTGGATTTCCATATCCACCATGGCTTTCTAGTCTCTGTGTGTTCAAAGAGATCTCTGCTGGGTGCAGGGTGTGTCACCTTCCAAAAATGTTCAAGGAGTTTCTGTTTATCGGCAATTGGGTCCCTACTCTCTGCCTTGCTCAGTGAGAGTGGCTCTGGTCTGCTGCTCCATGGTGGCCACCTTGGATCCCCTCAGGGATATAGCATACATTTACAGCTTGTGTTAGAAAAGAAAAGATGTCAGATCATTAATTCTATCTTAAAAAACTAGAAGAAAAAGAGAAAATAAATCCGAAATAAAGAAGGAAATAAAAAGAATAAGAATCAAAATCAATGAAAAGCAATAGAGATTATCAGAAAAGCCAAAAGCTGTCCTTTTGAACAGACCATTAAAATTGGTAATAACTCAGTCAGACTTCTCAGAAGAAAAGAAAAGAAACACATTGCTAATATCGGAAATGAAAGAGGTGTCACTATATATCTTCTAATCACTGAAAGGATAAGAGAATATTATGAACAGCTTTTAAAAATAAACTTTAAAACTAAGATAAAACACAAATTTCTTGCATGATCAACTTGTTAAAGCTTAATCAAGAAGAAATGAATAATATGGAAAGCATTATGCATATTAAAGAAATTGAATTTGTACTTCTAAATCTTCCACAAAGAGAAATCAAAGCAATTCTTTCAAACACTTAGGAAGAACTAATAAAGCTACTGAAATTCTCTTAGAAAATAAAGAAAGATAAAAACCTTTCCAAACAACATTACAAATAAGGAAAATGACAGACCAATATTTCCCCATAAACACACATTGCTTTAAAATATGTTTTTTAGCAAATTGAACCCAGCTATATACTTTTAAAGAGGGTGATACATCATAATCAAGAAGAATTTATTCTAGGATACAAGGTACATTTGAAAATCAATCAATGTACTTCACTATATGCACAAACTAAGAATGAAAGCAATAAACTTGCAGAAAAAGCCTTTAACAAAATTCAAAATCTATTCATAACAAGAACTAAAAGTAAATTAGTGAGGAGGCCACATACTCATAGATTCCAATAATGGGCAACTTTAAAAAGAAATTGCTCATATTATACTTAATGGCATAAAATTGAGTATGTTTCTTGTAAGTTCAGGAACGTCAAGGATGTCCACTCTAACCACTCTTATTCCACATGGTACTGAAGGTCCAAGTCAGCACAATACGGCAATAAAAAGAAATAAAATTTATAGAGATTGAAAGAGTAGAAGTAATCTCTCCCTATTTGCAGATGATATGAATGTCTCTGAAGATAATCCTTAGGGATCTACAAAAAGTTACTTAAAAAGGTAAATGAATTTATTAAGATCTCAGTATACAAGATGCAAGATAAAATATACCAGTGGTATTATAAACTGATAATGTTGCTATGTTCTTACTGTAAAGCACACATACTGATAAATTTAACAAACTATGTTCAACTAAAACTGTAAACTATCACTGAGAGAAATCAAAGGCATAAATACATGGTAAAACAGAACATGGTCAAGTATTAGAAGAATCAATATTGTTATGATGCAAATTCTCCCACAATTGATCTATGCATTTACTGCAATTCTAATCAAATTCTCAGTGAGTTTTTTTTGTAGCAATTAGCAAGCTATTCTAAAATTGATATAGAAATACAAAAAACCTAGATAGCCAAATTAATTTTGAAGAGTAAATACAATGTCAGAGGACTTATACTACTTATTTCAAGAATTACTGTAAAACTAGTTGGATTGGAATTAAGATGGCAAATGTGAGGCAGCTAGATGGAGTTTCTCTTACAGAGTAAATCAAGACAGAGAGTGTTTCCCCAGCACCCAGAGAGGAACAGGACCAGCAGAATACTCCACAACTCAGCAAAGAAGTGATAATGGCCACATAGTCCAAAGAAGTGAAAAAGCAACAATTGGGGCTGGAACTAGCCAGACTTTTCTCCAGATCATGACACAGATCATGGGCAGCCTCCAGACACAGTGGGGAAGGTGAATGAGGGGAATTCGGGAGTTTTGTGCTCCTGCCTCCAGCATGGAGGGCCCCCTGAGCCTTGTGGGACTCCAGTACCTCACCAGAAACTGGCTAACCCACAGCCATGTTCTACCAAAACCCACATGGAGGGGTGCTGGAAAAAACGTCCTGAGCAGTTTCAGCCACCATTTCCCAGGAATTCAACCCTTGGTTGTGGCTGCTTTCTAGCTGGTCTGGGAAGGTACAAGCCCTAAGGGCAAACTCCTTAGCAGACAGTTCCTGGCTGGGGCAGGCTTCTGTGAAAACATCTGAGACCCTGAAACCAGCTGCACTGCAAAATGCCTTTAGCTAAAGAGGAAAATCTGATGGGATGCATTGCCATAGCAGGATCAAAATTGCCACAGCAACCTCTCATTCTGTCCCCCCTGCATAACTGCCTTGCCCCAGCAGCCTGTGACTCCTGCATACTCCCTCTGGGGCAGCCAGGAGTGTGCACAAGTGAGGTGCTTGGGCTCCCTTTCCCCACACTCCCTGAGGACTTGGAATAGACAAAGAATTTGGGTAATCTCCAGAGCCCTGCACTCCACCTAGGTTGGCTGGACTCTACTTTAGGCCAACACTCACCCAGGATAAGACACACCGTCATCACAGCTGGCTCTCTTCCACAAGTGCCACTTCCTGGTCAGAAGTCAACAGCAAGCTCATCACACTTATAATACCTCAACTTAAGGGAAGGCCTGATCCCAGACACAAGCTAACTCCACTTTCCAAGCTACTCTAACCTCTCAGGACACCATGAGCTAGTGCAGGTACCCAGCACTGGACTGCCAAGATGGGAAATTAGAAACTCACCACACCAAGGCTATATATAAGCAAGAGAGCACTCCAGTGCCTACATCAGCCCCCTGTCAACCTCAGATAAAAATAGTTCATCCAAATGAGAAGAAATCAGAAAAATAATTTGGACACTATGAAAAAACAGAGTTTTCCAACATCTCCAAAAGATCACACTAACCCTTCAGGAATGAACTCTAACCAAAATCAAATTTTTGAAAATCCACACATAGAATTAAAAATGATTATTAAAAAATTGCTCAATAAGTTTCAGGAAAACATTGGAAACCAACATAAAAATAAAAGAAAACAAAATATTCAGGACATTAATGAAAAATTCTCCAAAGAAATAGACAGCTTTTTTAAAAAAAAAAGCTGAATGCCTGGAAATAAAATAATCATTTATGAAAATACAAAATGCAATGAAGAGTTTTAACAGTATACTAGAACAAGCAAAAGAAAGAATCTCAAAACTTGAAGAAAAGACTTTCAAATTAGCTGAATTAAACAATAAAGAAAAAAGTAAAAAAGATACCTGCACATGTATGTTTGTTGCAGCTCTATTCACAATAGCAAAAATATGGAACCAACCATGTTGCCCATCGATGCTGGACTATGTAAAAAAAATGTGGTACATATACATATTGGAATATTATTCAACCATAAAGAAAGACAAACATATGGACTTCTCAGCAACTTGGATGGATATGGAGTCGATCATACTCAATGATCTATCACAGAAACTAAGAACAGAGTGCCATATGTTCTCACTCATAAGTAGACCTTGAACAATTATAATACTATAAGAAAGGGATTGGCAATAGTGGGAAACTGTCAGGGGAGGGAGGTGGGATTGGTAGTTGAGGGAAACTGCTGGGGAAGGAAGGGGCATACCTCATCAACAAGGGTTCCTGCATAATCAATGTTTGCCTATCTAACCCTGAATTGTACCCCACATCTTAATAATAAAAAAAGAAAAAATATATCAAGAGACTGAAACAAAGTCTCTATGAAATGTGGAATTATGTAAGACACCCAAACCAAAGAATCTTAAGTGTTCCTGAGAAAGAAGAGAAAGCAACAGGTTTTGGAAAGCCTATTTGAGGTAAGAATGGAGGAAAGTTTCCCTGGTCTTGCAAGAAATGTAAACATCCATATACAAGAAGCCCAAAGAACCTCCAAAAGACTCATTGCAAAAAGCCAAAGCAATTTTAAGCAAACTAAGGAAAGAAAGCTGGAGACATTATAATACCTGACTTTAAGCTATAATACAAGGGTCTAGTAGTCAAAACAGCATGGTACTTGTACAAAATCAGACACATAGACCAATGGAACAGAATAGAGAATCCAGAAGTAAACACAAATACCTACAACTGATCTTTGACAAAGCAGAGAAAAGCATACAATTGGGAAGGACATCCTATTCAAAAATGATGCTAGGAAAATTGGATAGCTACATGCAGCAAAATGAAACTCGATCCCTATCTTTTTCTATATACAAAAATGTACTCAAGATGGTTTAAAGACTTAAATGTCAGACCTAAAATCATAAAAATCCTAGAAGAAAACCTGGGAAAAACTGTTTTGGATATCAGTCTAGGCAAAGAATGCATGGCTAACATCCCAAAAGCAAATGCAACAAAAACAAGTGGGACTTAAACTAAAAAGCTTCTGCACAACAAAAGAAATAATCAACAGAGTAGATAGGCAACCTAGAGAATGTCAGAAGATATTCACAAACTGCACATCTGACAAAGGACTAATATCCAGAAACTACAAAGAACTCAAACAAATCAGCAAGGTTAAAGCAAATAGCCCCATTAAAAAATGGACAAATGACATTAACTGACTACTGTCAAAAGAAGATACACAAATGGCCAATATGCATATGAAAAAATGCTCAATATCAGTCATCATCAGGAAAATGCAAATAAAAACCACAGTGAGGTACCACCTTACACCAATCAGAATGACCATTATTAAAAATCAAAAACAATAGGTGCTGGTACAGATGTGGAGAAAAGGGAATGCAAAACATAATAAAGCATAGCCATTACATCATACCCATAAGCAACTAAAAAATGAATAACGAAGTCTACAACTATACAACTTTTAAGAGAAAACATAAGTGAAAATATTAGTGACTTTGAATAATATAAAGATTTCTCAGATAGGTCACATAAAGCACGAACCACACACACAAATTTGATAAACTAGATTTCTTCACACTTCAAATCTGAGCTCAAAAGACACTTGAAAAAAATGAAAAAATAAGTCACAGACTGGAGAAAAAATTGTTGGCAAACTACATATCTGAAAAGAGATTTATAACAGAATATTTACAAAACTCTTAAAACTCAATGATAAGAAGATAAAAATATTTTAATGATAAAATTTTTAAACAGACACATCACAAAAGAAGACATACAGATGGCTCAGGAAGATGGCAGCCAAGCCAGTTGAACTATGTGAGTCCCAGTGTGAGTGAGGGAGTGTATGGAAAATTTT
Organism: Carlito syrichta; assembly: GCF_000164805.1. Lineage (NCBI taxonomy): Eukaryota > Metazoa > Chordata > Mammalia > Primates > Tarsiidae > Carlito > Carlito syrichta. The sequence continues at coordinate 147,263 of NW_007259503.1, forward strand.
GTGTACATGCTGGTGAGTGAGTGGCATGTGAGTGACTGACTGAGTGACAGTTGGGGATCTAGTGGCCAACTGCTCAGCTTGGACCCTAGTGATGACCAGGAGGCAGAAGCCAAGCCAACATTTTTTTTTTAAATCAACAAAACACTTCCTGGGAAGAAAATGCTAGGAGAGACTGACTAAGTGAGGGCTCATGAGCAAGTGGCCAGAGCCCTGGTGCAACAGCTGGTGCTGCAGCTTTTCTGCTTGGTCCCTGGCACTTCCCAGGTCACAGTAGCCAAAACTCATTTTTTAAATGGACAAAAGTTTTCCTGTGAAGAAGCAGCAGGGAGACACTACCACCCCAGGTTCTGCCTCACCACTGCAGCAGGAGAGATTGCCAGCTCCAGGTTTTGCCTCACCACTTCAGTGCCTGGCTGGGCACTGGCAGCAGGGGCTGCAGAGGGAGTGCAGAGACAGAGTCTCACCAAAGAGGAAAAGAGAGGCATCCTGCCACCATCTTGAAGGTGGAGTAGAAAAGTGCTTTGACTTGCTCTCCATGGCGAAACAGACCTTATCTATGTGACTGGCAGATAACTACTCAAGAGTTGATCATGACCCAGATGAAATATTTTGAAAGCACAAACTCAGAAGGACCTGACAAGAGCTGAGTCCTAGGCACCTCACCCACTACCCTGATCCAGCTGTGGGACAAAGGGTGTGGCTGGAAAAGGATGATAAAGAACTCCAAAGAGATCAGTGGTGAGTCCAGGGCTGACCCAAACCTCCTCCTCCCCAGCACTCTGTGAATGTCAGACCCATACAACTGGGGGATCTCAGGGACACAGGGGAGAGAGTGAAAGAGGTGGAAGCTCTATAGGAGAGATCAGATTAGAGGGAAAGTTAAAGAACCTGCTACAAGAGGGCAGTTTTTAAAATTTTTTTTTTAATTTTTAATTTTTTTTGGTGTCTTTGTTAGTTCACCTATTTAAAAAATACTTTTCCTTTGTGGATGAATGTGTATGTGAGGGCTTGATCTGCAGCCCCCAAACTTTTTCGTTTTTTCTTTTCTTTTTCTGTTTCTTTCTTCTTTTGTTTGTTGTTTTATGTTTATGAGTGTATGTGAATGATTGAGTGTTCATCTTTCAATTCTGTTGTTGGTTTGTTTGTGCTCTTTTGCTCTGTTTTTTATTTTTATTTTTCATAGTTTAAGGAGTGTATCAATATTTGTGTGAGGGTTCAATTTGAATTCCTTTTTTCTCCCAGTCTCTCTGTTTTTCTTCTCCATTCACTTTGTGCTATGCGTGTGTGTGTGTGTGTGTGTGTGTGTGTGTGTGTGTGTGTGTGTTCAGTTTTCTTGGTTTTTTGCTGTTTTGTTCGTATTATTTCACTTTGTTGTTATTCCAGTTTATTTTGGGTGTGTGTGTGTGTGTGTATGTCTGTATTTGTGAGTGTTCAGTTGTTTTTTTCATTGGTTCCTGTTTGCATCATCACATAGAGTGGTGGTGGGGAGTGGGTCTCAGGGAACACATACCACAATAAGTGAATATTTTAATTTGCAAGTGGTTTCTGAATCCTAGTGCCTGATACCCTACTTCATTAGACTTTCAAAAACTACATGAGACAGCAAAGCTTCCCACCCACATTCCTATTTCAAAATAGAAGAAATCCAGAGCCTGGATCAGGGAAGAATAGAGAGCTGAGCAAACATCAGAAGGGAAAACCTCTCCCACTGAAACTTAATAACAGAACTAAAGAGGAAAACAAGAGATCTGTCACAAATGAAGAAAAATCAAAGAAAGACCACAGGCAATTACAAGTGTATCAAGGAGAAAACTCCTAAAAACTCAGACCTTGGAGCTCAAACAATGGAAGTCACCAATGACTGATCCCAGAATCCAACAGGAATTAGGGAATGGATGGAAAGAGAATGAGTAAGACTCAAGAAAGACAAGACGCAACACTGAAAGAATGTGCAACAGAGATTTTGGCAATAAAAAATTTCTTCCAGGAAATAACAAAATGACAAGTGTGGAAAACAGAATTAATCTAGCTGAAGAAAGAGTCTCAGAACTTGAAGATCAGAACATGGAATTAACCCAATCTGTAAAAAACATGGAAATAAGACTCAGAAAGAAAGACAAAGACTACAAGAGATGTGCGATTATATCAAGAAGCCAAACTTATGCCTGACTGGTTTCCCAGAAGAAGAATGGGAAATAGAGAACAACTTGAAGTAAGTATTCTAGGAGGTAATCCAAGAAAACGTTCCACATCTCAAGCACAAGAGATGCAGAGAACCCCCACAAGATGTCAAATGAGAAGACCAACCCCAAGACACAATTTACCTACACAAAGTAGGCACAAAGGAAAAAATTCTAAAGACAGAATGGTCAGACTTCCTACCAGAGAAAACCAATCAGAATAGCAGCAGAAACAATACAACAATACAAACAAGAAGGGACTGGAGTCCAATATTCAAAGTCCTCAAAGATAAACAATTTCAACCAAGAATGTCCTATCCAGTCAAGCTCAGCTTCATCAGTGATGGAGAATTCAAATCCTTCCCAGACATCCAATCCCTAAGAGATTATGCAGCTTCCATACCAGCTCTACAGGAGACACTTAAAAAGATATTAAGCACAGAGGAAAGAAAAAAGAATGACCACAAACTTCCCAAGAGAACAGCAAAAGCACAGAATCAACAGAGAATACAGCACAACAAGAAAATTGAAAACATACCCATACATCAACCCCAAAGCCAAAAGAAAACAGCAAACAACAAAAAAAACCTTTATAAGAACCTCATGACAGTGATAAATAATCACATTTTAATAATCAGCCCGAATGTGAATGGACTAAATGTACCACTGAAAAGGCACAGAATCGAAAACTGGATAAGAAACCATGATCCAATTATTTGCTGCATTCGGGAAACAAATCTCAACATGAGGGACACACACAGACTCAAAGATAAAGGATGGGAAATGAGTTTCTAGGCAAATGGATCACAAAAGAAGACAGGAGTCACAATCTTGATATCAAACTAAACAACATTTAAGTTATCAAAAATTTAAAAAGATAAAGAAAGACACTGCATAATGATAAAAGTTTCAATCCATCAACAAGAACTATTGATCCTCAACATGTAAGCACCCAACACAGTAGCACCAGCATTTATAAAGCAACTACTAAGTAAATTAAAAAAAGATATTGACTCTAACACTATTATAGCAGGGGATTGAACACCCCATTAACAGCCCTAGATAGATCATTAAGGCAAAAAATCAGCAAGGAGATCCAGAACTCTCTACCAAATGGATTTAATAGATACCTAGAGATTATTCTACCCAACAACCACAGAATATACATTCTACTCATCACCACATAGAACATACTCCAAGATCGATCACATTCTTGGCCATAAATCAAGCATAAGCAAATTCCATAGGGTTGAAATATTACCATACACCTTCACAGTCCACAGTGGAATAAAAATAAACATCAACACCACGGAATTTCCCCAAAGCCCACAAAGACATGAACACTAAACAGCATGATGCTAAACAACTACTGGATCAACACTGAAATCAAAGCAGAAATTAAAAGATTCCTGGAAACAAATGAAAATGAAGAAACATCTTACCAAAACCTCTGGGATGCCATAAAGGAATTCTAATAGGGGAATTTGTATCTCTATGAACACACATCAAAACAAATGGAACAATCACAAGTTGAGAGCCTAACAAATCACCAAAGGGAGGTGGAAAGAGAATACCATCAAAACCCCAACTTTAGCAGAAGAATCCAAATCTCCAAAATAAAACCCAAATATGGGACATAGAAGACAAAAATATCATAGAAAACTTCAATAAAACAAAAAACCGATTGTTTGAAAGAATTAACAAGATTGATGACCCATAGTCAGAATGACCAAGAAAGAGAGAGAGAAAGTCCAAATAAACACAATTAGAAATACAAGAGATCAAAACACAACTGACCCCAAATAAATACAAAAGATTATCAGAGATTATTATGTACACCTACATGGAAGCAAACTTGATAACCTGAATGAAATGGAGGACTTTATGACATCACACAAACTCCCCAGATTGAAACAAGAAAACATTGAGACACTAGATTGACCAATAACAACCCAGGAAATTGATTCAGTCATACAAAAATTACCTACAAAAAAAAAAAAGCTCTGAACCAGATGGCTTTCCAGCAGAATTCAAAACATACAAGGAGGAGCTGATACTAATCTGCTTGTTCTGATAGAGGACTTTGACAAAGTCTCAGGGTTCAAAATAAATGTACAAAAGACAGTTGCATTCTTATACACCAAAAACAAGCAGGCAGAGACCCAAACAAAAAGTGTAATCCCAATCACAATATCTACACACACACAAAAAGAAATACCTCAGCATCTTTCTAACCAGAGAAGTGAAAGACCTTTACAATGAGAACTACAAAACACTGCTCAAAGAAATCAAAGAAGACATAAAGAAATGGAAAAATATTACATGATCATGGATAGTAAGAATCAACATTGTTAAAATGTCCATCCTACCAAAGGCAATCTACAGATGCAACACAGTACCCATTAAATTACCAACATCATTCTTCTCAGACCTGGAAATGACAATACAGAAATTCATATGGAAATAAACATGACCGCGAATAGTCAAAACAGTCCTTAGCAAAAGAAACAAAGCAGAAAGTATCACACATTCAGACTTCAAAGTTTACTATAAGGCTATGGTCATCAAAACAGCCTGGTATTGGTACAAGAATAGGCATATGGACCAATGGAACAGGATGGAGATTCCAGAAGCAAAGTCTCAATGTCTCATCCAATTCATTTTTGACAAAGCCTCCAATCACAGTCACTGGGAAGAGGAGAACCTCTTCAATAAATGGTGCTGGGGAAACTGCCTGATTACACACAGAAGATTGAAACAGGACCTCTACTTATCACCATACAAAAAAATTAACTCTAAATGGATCAAAGACCTAAACATAAACCTCAAACTATAAGAATTTTAGAAAATGCAGGAGATACCCTCATGGAAATTGGAACTGGCAACCAATTCCTGATCAGAACCCTAGGTGCCCATACCATAAGAAATAAGATAGACATGTTGGACCTCATGAAACTGATGAACTTCTGCAAAGGAAAAGAAATCATCAAGAGAGCAGGGAGACAGCCCACAGAATGGGAAAAAATATTTACCAACTGTATATCTGACAAAGACCTGACATCTAGGATCTACAAGGAACTCAAATGTGCCAAAAGGAAAAAAACAAACAGCCCCATTAAAAAGTGGACAAAAGACATGAATAGACACTTCTCAAAAGAAGATATACAGGCAGCCAACAGACACATGAAAAAGTGCTCAGCCTCACTCATCAGAGAAATGTCAATCAAAATCACACTGAGACACCACCTAACTCCAGTAAGAATGGTCATCATTAATAAAACAAACAACAACAGATGCTGGCGAGGATACAGAGAAAGGAATGTTTCTACACTTCTGGTGGGAATGCAAACTACTGCAACCTCTTTGGAAGAGTGTGTGGCAATTTATGAAAAACTAGAAATTGACCTTCCATATGACCCAGCAATTCTCCCATTGGGAATATACCCAGAGGAACTCAAATCATTCTACATAAAAGATAGCTGTACACATATGTTTGTTGCAACTCTATTCACAATAGCAAAAACATGGAACCAACTATGCTGCCTATTGAAACTGGACTCGATTTTTTAAAATGTGGTACATATACACAATGGAATATTATGTAGTCATAAAGGACAAACATATGAACTTTGCTGCAACTTGGATGGATTTAGAGTCGATCATACTCAGTGATCTATCACAGAAACAAAGAACAAAGTACCATATATTCTCACTCATAGGCTGACCTTGAACAATTACAATAATACTTTAAGTAGGGATTGGAAGTAGTGGAAAGCTGCTAGGGGAAGGGAGGTGGGATTGGCAGTTGAGGGAAACTGCTGGGGAGGGAGGAGCACACCTCTTCAATAAGGGTACCTGCATAATCTACATTTGTATTCCTAACCCTGAATTGTACTCCACATCTTTATTTTAAAAATTACAAATGAATAAATAAATATATAAATAAATAAAAAAAGAGAGTACCATATGTTCTCACTCATAAGCAGACCTTGAACAATTATCATAATACTATAAGAAAGGGATTGGCAGTAGTAGAAAACTGGCAGGAGAGGGGAGGTAAGGATTGGCAGCTGAGGGAAACTGCTAGGGGAAGTAGGGGCATACCTCATCAACAAGGGTACCTGCATAATTTGTTAGGTACATTTGTTTATCTAACCCTGAATTGTACCCCACATCTTTAAAATAAAAAAATAAAGACATACAGATGGCCAGGAAGCACACGGAAATATGCTTAACATCATTACTCATTAGGGAAGTGCAAATTAAAATCATAATACCCATTAAAATGGTCAAAATGAAAAAGACTGACACTATCAACTGTCAGTGAGGATGTGGAACTGACAGTCTCTTATGTAGCTGGTGAAACTGCAAAATAACACAGGTCTTTAGAAAAATTACTTGGCAATTTTGCATAAAGTAAAGCAAACACTTGCTGCATGGTCCAGCAATCATACTTCTAGGTATTTGTCCAGGATGAATTAAAATATATCTCCACATAAAAACTTTTATGGGAATATTGATCTCAACCTTATCCATTACACACAGACTTTTGAAAGATTCAGGTGTTCATTAATAGGTGAATAAATAAACCACTTGGTATGTAGTCACAAAATGGAATAATTCTCAGGGATCAATAAGAATGAACTACAGATAGGATTCCATTATTGTGAAACTTCAGAAAAAGTAGAAACTGCAGTATTAAAAAAGCAAGTCAGAGGTTGCCAGGGACTAGCTGTAGGGGGAGAGACTTGGCTGCATAATGACATGAAGGAAACTTTTGGACAGAGGAAAATGTTTTACATTATGCTTGCTGTGGTAAACAACTATGCAGATTTGTCAAAATTCATTAAATTGTACACTAAAATTCATGAACCTTATTGTATATACACTATAAACCTGATTTTTATGGTATATTGTATACACACTATAAAACTGAGTTTTAAACAAGAATTTACTGGTAAGACCAGGAGAGACAGTCCGGGGTGGGATGGGTGACTGGAGCCCAGGTTTGCAGTGAGTTAGTGTTTCTGCCTGAGGCCGGTTCTGCAGGCAGCAGCACTGAGGGAGGCCTTCCTCTGGCTGGCACAGAAGTGGGACAATGGGAACTGGTGAGCAAAGGAAGCCACAGGGGAGTTGAGGTTTCATAAAAGGCTGGAGATGTATCATAAATTTTAAGTCCTGCTAGAAGAGGGCAATACAATTCAGTCATTCGTCAACAAATAAAAGTTACAAATAAATTTGTTTTTGTCATATTAAGAATATTTCTTCCTTTCAAATATAGGGTCCTGTTTCAGAGACAAATGATGGCACCTGACTGACCTGTCAGTGCTACTGAACACACAACATCTACTCTGAATGCTGATGTCACCCCCAAAAGAGCAGAAATTCTCAAAGGGGGAAGGGGTTGGGGCAGAATGCTCTGTTTCTGGTAAATCCCTTTGAAGGGCAGGCCTTTTTCAGTCTCCCTAAGAATCACTGTTATGATACAAAATGCTGATACTAATGGGAATTAATAAAAAGAGTTGCAAATCTCTGTCCTATAGATTGAAGTATCCAACACTACAGTTTGACATCAGGAAGTGATACAAATGCCACACCCTCTCATCCAGACGCGTGCCCCTTACGATGTAGCCCCCTTTGCTGTACATGAGAGTGCTCTTGTGCTTGTGCAATGCTAAAGTGGTTTCTCAGAATGCTAATTTGGTAATAAACCAGAAGCCAGATGACTTGCTGGAGAATAATCTGAATAGTGATCCTGAGTGCAGAAGTAAAAAAAAAAAAAAAAATTAAGGTACAAGAGAGAAGTAAGGAATTGAGTGAACAAGAAAGGAATTGAGTGAACAAGTAAGGAATTGAGTGAACAAGAAGAGAACTAGAAGCTGCAGCTTGAGCAAAAGAAACTGAGGAAATCACTGAGTCCTGAACCGGAGCACCTCCAGAATGCTCCCCAGCCAACTTCCTGTCTCCACTCATTTATCTCTTTGTTATGGTCCAAGTAACACTTCACTGCTTCCCTGGATACCAGTAAATCAAAGGGGCAGGGAACAGGTAGAAAGAAGAATATTTCTGAGTTTGAATCCAGGGAGCAGAGCCAGACTCGAGGTCTTTCTAAAATGGTTTTGCTCACCCTCCAGGCTTTCACTTTTGTCCACAGTTGTTATTACTTATACATTAGTCATGTGATCAGCAGAGCATTGTATAGAACTTGAGTTTCAGCCACATTTAATGTTAGTAACATTCTACCCCTCCCACCCCCCCACCATCCTGCCGCAAACTTCCTGGTGCCGGGTATCAGAGGTATCTCATAGCTTTTATCAGCAAGTTCTGGCAGAAGTATTAATCAAGCTTGCCCTAGGGTAAAGGGAGTTTTCAAGGCCTAAGACATCATGTATTACGCAAAAGTTATACAAATCACAAAACTTATGATTACCTTGATACAAAACTTGTACAAGTCACAAGGCTTACGATTACACTGATACTATATTATTCAAATTTATAACTACTCAGAAAAAGGGAATAAATGGAGATTTGCATCTTTCAGTTGATTGGGAGTAGTCTACAGGCAAGTCAAGGATCCCCTGAAGCTACTTACTGGGAATGCATAGGAGAAAAGAGAACTCTCAGTGATGAGCTCAGGAATGTGCAGGAGCACTTGAACCCTTGCTCTGCCCTTCTCTAGGGTCTGTGAAAATATGGATGGACATTAGCAGGACTCTGATCACCTTCATTCATCCATTCACTGAATATCCTCAGAGCACGTTCCCTACGCTGGGCACTGTTCAGTGCAAGGGTGGAAGCGAAATTGAAGCAAAAGGGGTCCCTTTTTCCTTAGAGCTCAGAGTCTAGCAGGGAAAGTTTATACTAAGTAGATGTTCACAATAACACATCAAGGTTGGCATACTGCTGAGGAGTCCTGACACAGCCCTCTACACCCAGGAGTCCTCCCTGGAGAACTAACATGCAAGTCGAGATTTAAGTAATGAGTATTAGTTGTTGGATAAAGGACAAAAAAAATGTGTGTTCTGGGCAGAGGATTGCCATGTGCAAAGACCCAAAGAGAAAATGAATCTTGTTCAAGAACTGAAAGAAAGTCAGCCTGGCCAGAGCCCACAATATGAGTGAGACTAGAAGAGGTGAGAGGAGTTAAAAGAGCTCCTTAACTCACTTAAGGGGTTTCACTTTTATCCCCAGGGAAATGGATTGCCATTGAAGTGCTTTAAGAAAAGAAGTGGCATGGTCAGACTTGAAATTTTCCAAGATTTTTTGAGATGCTATATATATTAATTATCCCCATGTTGCAGATAAAGCAACTGAAATATAAAACTCATGTTCACATCAAGAATGAGTCTTCTTTTTTTTTTTGAGTTGAGAGTCTCACTCTGTCACCCAGACTGGAGTGCAGTGGCCACTCCTGGACACTGCAGCCTTGACTTGCTGGGCTCCAGCAATCCTTTCACCTCAGCCTTCCAAGTAGCCATAACTACAGGCTCACGCTACCATACCTGGCTAATTTTTTTGATTTATTGTAGAGATGAGGTCTCACCAAGTTGCCCAGGCGGGTCTCAAACTCGCGGGCTCGGGCAATTCACTTACCTCAGCCTCCCAAAGCGCGGGATTACAGGCTGAACCACCGAACCCGGCCAAGAGTGAGTCTTCTAACCCAAACAACGCCAACAACAAATTCTAAAACCAAATTATGGCCCTAACAACTTTAAAGATGAACTTTTATATCCCCAGCTAGGAAGTGAAGGTGGTGCTTACTCTACATAGTTTCAGAAAAGTTAGAATTGTCACTGGGTTATTGCCATATTTGACAGCATCTTCTTTCACAGATGATTTAGGCCACTGGAGAGTGCCTTCTATTTCAGAATAAGGTTCCAGGCTTCAGACAAGTTGAAGAGAGACATATGGATCTGAATCTTAGAATCATTTTAGAATCATCTTGAGAATCTGTGTGCCCTAGAAATGGGTGATGGAAAAGCAGCCAGTCATGTTACAGCTGCATTGAGCTGGCCCCTGCCAAGCTACCACATGTCTGAAACCCACTTCCTTCTGTCATAGTGACTGCAGTCTCCATACTGTAGCACCGTAAATGGAATTTGGCTCTCTCTCTCCGTTCAGACAATGGCACGTATGGAAGGCCTTCTCCAGGCCAAGAGTTGTGTTGTGGACTCAGGGTGGAGCAGTGACTAAGACATAGGCCATGTCTGCAAGACACTCACATTCTCATGCAAAAATAAAGCAATAATCAAGAAAAAGTGAATCTGCAAAGTCATCTCAGAATATACCCCAGTGCTATGAAAGTTATAAAAGGGGTATTAGGATTGACAGTAACCAGAGAAAGCCAGAAAAGACAGTGAGGGCAGGGCAGATGCCTCTGAGTTGAGGCCTGAGGAGAAAGAGTCCTCTGAGGGGGAAGCACATTTCAGAAAGATGCATAACAGCCTCCACTTTCATGAGCAAAGGACTTTCTCACTCTTTCAAAAAAGGCAACGGACAGACTTCCTGTCAGTGTTGATTTTGCATAGTCAATCTCAGTCCTACCAGGATTTCAATTCAATGCCTCACTGTCCATAAAGAGCTCTCTCTAGCAAATTCCATTTTGTGTAGGAGAGCAGAGCTAGCCAGTTGAGTCAAAGGTTAGCAGCCCTTCCTCAAAACTCCAATATTCACTTAGTATAATGGTCTCCAGCTGCATCCATGTAGCTACAAAGGCCATGATTTTGTTCCTTACGGTTGCATAATAGTCCATCATGTATATGTACCACATTTTCCTTATCGGCAGACACTAGGCAATGCTAAAGGAGGGAGAGAGAGAGAGAGAAGGAGAGAGGGAGGCAGGAAGGGAGGAAGGGGCTGCATGTGACAACACACTGGGTACGTGGTCCACCATTATGAAGAGAGTGAACCAGCTGGAAGCCCAAACTTCACCTGCATGCAACTTAGAGAGTAAATCTTCACTTATACCCCACAACTAAAATAAAATACTCTAGTATTCAGCAAACGTTTGTACCTACAATATACTGTGCCCTGGGATTTATGAAGACAGAGGCTCTCGAAACTTTCAGGTGGTAGAAGCAAGTCCTGTACACCTATACAAGTTAACATAATGTCTACAGAGCATCCTTGACACAAGTAACTCCATCTTAGAAAAAGACTCTTTCTTATATTTCAAAAGGCATTATGCCAGCAAGGACAAGATGTCTACCTAATCAAAAAAGACTACACCCAATTAGATACAGGTGCAATCCTCTACTGTCAGTTCTCACCAGAAGATTCACAGGCTATCAGAGGAGCAGGATTTCACCAGCTGGACATGTCTGTCTCCATAGACACCATCTTTCTGTCACTTATGATCAGCACCTGGTAGCTGCTTCCCAAGGCTCTGCTGAAATCAAAGTTCTCCCCTGAAAGACATTGACAACTGTCCAGATCAGGCCAGGACACTCCTTGTCCATGCCATTCTCCTTAAACTAGCTCATGAACTACTTTCTCTATCTCCTTTTCTTTTCATGTTAAATGTAATTCTCTTTCATGTGAAAACTATAATTTACAGCATTTATATACTGAGTATGCTACTATGTCTGGTTTGCCATGTTGACTGATTTGTGGATGGGCTTGAGCCTGTGTGCCCGTGGTTCTGACTACTAAGAGAACTGCCTCTGTGGAAACTCCAAGAAGCTCATGGCCTTTTTTGACTGAAGAAGCCTCGATATAGTCTGAGCTTGTGGAAGAATGCAACATGTATGGAACCGGTTATATCTGACCTTGTACTGCTCACTGCATACAGGTTACCCATTGTTTACAGCACTTTCCTTTTCTGCCTTCAGTTACAAAGAAAGACATGTAGATAAAAGTGATGTGTTGTTTTTCTCAGCGCAGAAATGGTCTCTAGGCCCCTAGGAACCCACTGCCCCCATAACAAATAAAAGGGTTTTTAGTAGTAAAACCAAAAACATCCTATGTCTGAAGCCAAGACTTTGGGGAACAGGAGCTGGGACAGGCCATTCTTTCTAGGGAGAAGAATTTGGAGTGAGCAGCTTAAATACTTCACAGAGAAAGCTGTGGTTAAAGACCCCTCTGCCTTCTGCTGTTTCGTGTCAGGAGGAGGAACAAGTGCAAATGGAGGAGAAGAAAGAAGCATGGGAGCTGGAGGAAGCACAAGGCCTGATGAGACTACTGAGGATGCTGAGTTGTCGCCTGCGCCCCAGCCAGTGCCTTTCATTTGCCAGTGACAGAGGGGAACCAGCCCAGTGTGACTCTGAGCACCTCTGATTTTGATCTGGGAAGGGCAAGGAAGCCAGAGGCCTGGCTTTGCTCAGACGAAGGAAGCCTGGGGACTATGGCAGTTCTTCAGTGGGTTTATAGGGAGTGATCTCAGAGCCTCTCCCTATGGGAGGACAGCCAAGAATGAAAGCAAATTTAATGGCAGAAAAGTCACGGGGCAGGCATTTCAATAGCGCTTCACTGGCCGCAAGACTTCTCTTGATACTGACCACTCACAACAAGGTTGCTATAAGACCAAATAATATCGTGGATTTTTCTCAGCATCACCAATAAAAAAGCAGAGAGTTCAGAGAGGTTGTGACTTTTCTGAGGACACACAGTTCAGTCAGAGATGGGTTCAGAGCCCAGGTTTCTTACTAGCAAGAAAGTAATTTTTTTTTTTGACTCAGGTTCTCAGGCTGGAGTTGCCCAGGCTGGAGTGTAGTGGCATGCTCCTGGCTCCTGCAGCCTCACCTCCTGGTTTGATCCTTTCCCCTCAGCAGCCCGAGTAGCTGAGACAACAAGCGTGCACCACCATGCTCAGCTTATTTTTTTGTTTGTTTTGTAGAGATGATGTTGCCCAGGTTGGTCTTGAATTTCTGGGCTCAAACAGTCCTTCTTTCTCAGCCTCCCAAAGTACTGGGATTGTAAGCGTGAGCCACCACACCTGGGCTAAAATGTAATTGTGAAAACAAAGGAGAAGGACATAGGCAGTAGACACAGGCAACACACATGGCAAACACACAGCAAACACATAGCAAACAAACACAGCAAATATGGCAAACGCACACAGCAAACCCACACACACACAGCAAACACACACAGCAAATACAGCAGACACACACATACACACACCTGATAATATCAACTATTGAGGTTATATACAATGAAATCCAGAAAGCAACAATGGACCAGTATAGTTCTATGGGAGTTAGATAAGTTGTATTCATTCAGTTTTTCATTCAATGTAATTGAGCGTCTTGATAGGTACAGGAAATACACAGATGAAAATGAGTCACAGACCCTACCCTCAAGACTGCTGGGTATTTCCCAGGCTCTGGGGTAGTTCCTAGGACTACAAATACGAAGAAAAAATAAGACTTATAGAATTTGTTCTCAGAGCCTTCCAGTTTTTGTGTACGTGTGTGTATGCAACTATATATATATATTATGCATGTGTGTGTGTGTGTGTGTGTGTGTATATATATATATATATATATATATATATATGCACATAAGTTGTACAGCATGGTGGAGTGCAAGGTAGCAAAATGTGTGATGCAGGCCGGCGAGAGTGCTCTAGAAGGCCAGAGAAGAGTGACAGTTAATTAGCATTTGTGAAGCAGGCATCTGGGAAGAGATGGTGAGGAAACTGTCCTGAAAAGGAAGAGGCAGGTGATGAATAAGAGCAGCTTTTCCTGGAGATGCTTCCCTGCAGGTGTGGAGGAGGGGAGATGCCCATAACATATCTAGGAGAACAGCAACTCACTTTTAAAGGCAGGTAAAGGAGATGGGGATGATAGCGGAGACGATGAGGGGCAGGTGGCAGCCGGTGAAATCCGAGGCACCCGTTGTGACTGTTTCTTCTCATGGGACACTTACTTCCCATGGTCAGTTGGCTTATTCAATCAATTCTGCTGATTCAAACCCCAGGGAAAGTAAATTAACCCAAACTATTTTGACGTTTTAAATGAAAAATGCAAAACCAAAAAATCACAGAATGTAATCACAATTCCCCTCTTTTCTAATATATATTCATATATATATATATATATATATATATATATATATATATATATTCAAAAGGTTATTAAATTAAATATCCAATGGACAGGAACAATAAATATAAAACTGCAAAGAGAGAACCTAAATCACAATGTAAGTTTTAAAAGCAAATATCCAGGACTTCAAACATTTAAAAAACACAGTGAGAATAAGGAGCACACCACCACACACCGGGTACGGACACTGCCAGGGAGAGAGAGGGCACGCTGGAAGGCCTAATCTCACCTGCACGCAAGTTATTTCCATAGCAAATCCTCACATATACGTCACAACTCTAAAATAAAATAAAATATAAAAAATAAAATAAATGTGGTGAACAGTGAAAAAGGGAGAGTGAGAGCGAGAGAGACAGGAGGATTTTGAGAGAGGATTGCTGCTCCATTCATGCGCTCAATCAAACATCGTTGAGCATTTATGTCAGTTGTTGCTCTGATTACTTGTCACTCCACAGCGAGCAAATCTGACAAAGACCCCTGCCCTTTCAGAGCTTCCATCCTAATGAGAGGTGAATAAGCAGCATGAACAGGATAACCTGGCAAATTTTATAGCAGGCTGGGAAGTGATAAGCACTATGGAAAAAACAGAGCAGATTCAAGGGACAGGACTACAGGTGGGGCTGGAGCCAATCAAGTAAGAAGGCCAGAACAGGACTTGCTGAAGGGGTGACTTTTAAACAAAGAATGAGGGAGAAAGGAATTAGCCACGTAGGCCCCCAAGAGAAAAGCAGAGACAAGAAACAGAGCCAAGGTCCTGAGACGAGATCTTTGGGGTATGCAAGGACGGACACTGAGGACAGCACAGCCTGAGCCAAGGGGTGCGGAGGGCTGACAGAGTAGGTGACAAGGGCTGTCAGCTCTGTCCTGGGAACTGGGAGCGAAGGTTAAGCACTCCAACCACGCAGAGATAGTGAACTGGGGTCAGACACCTCCTCTCCAACATGTCAATTTCTAGGAAGGCAGCGCCTGAGGGCAATCTGAGGGGTTCTGCTCACAGGCCTAGGGTTTGTTGAACAAGGAGTGAGTACTTACAGGAGACTGGGAGCTGGAGTGAAGTCCTTTGGGGTCTGGCCCGCTGGAAGAAGGCTAAAAGGGTCTCAAAAAGTCTAGGGTTGGGGGAACAAGAGAGAAATTTGTTGCCTCTAAAAACTGTCATCGGTCTTAAACATCTTTAGGTGTTCTTCCTTCTCTCCCCCCATCTCAGCTTCTGAGTGTGGAAGGAGGTATTCAGAGAAAAGGAGGGAGGACAAGCACGAGTCATGTCCCCTCCTTGCAGAGCCATGCTGGGGAGGGTGAAAGATTTACTTTACAGTTAGTTTGGAATTTTGATTAATATCTTGGCACACACGTTAGAATTTCTGAACCAAGATTCTTGGCTATAAAAAATGACTATAGCTGTGTATATTACCTGAACTGAGCAGGGAAAAAAAAAATCATGTGCCTCCTGGGGCTTTTATTCAGAGACAGGAACCCTGAACAGGCAGAAGAAAGGGGATGCTGAGACAGAGACAAAGAAATTGAAGAGAGGAATGCAGATGGACTTCATGATCTTCCATCAAGCCCAGGACTGGCCCTAGGTAGATGTGCCTTTTCCTGTGACCCCATATGTTTTATTCTGCAGCACCAGCAACAGAACACATAAAGACCAGGGGATAGTGTCACTTAATCTTGCTTCCTTTAAATTTCTAGAACTTGTTGATAAATCACTCTAAAGCTTTGCTCTACGAGGTCAGTAGATATGATACTAGCATCTCCCCTAAGCAGTGTAACCTCAATATGTATGGTGTCTTGACATTTGGGGTTTGACTTTTCAGTGCTGGCCTGAGTGGGTTTTATACTTTCTAGAAGAATTAATTCCCGAATGTAAAATGCTGCCCACTCCACCCTCGTTTGAAATGAAATGCTCAAATTCTAGTTCTCCAGCTGAAGGAAATGTTCCCAGTCAATTATTTCTAACTGTTTGATTGGATTTTAATAATGGAGGTAAATGCACTGCTAAATGTGGTGTCACAGAGGGATGCCTAGTTCATTTTGCTGTGGAAACATCCACACCCACAGTGGCAGACAGCTCCAGAAGAGGCCCCGCAGGCAGGCATGCTCCTTGAAGTTTCTTGCTCAAAAATTTCCAAATAAAAGTGAACGTCGCAGGGCTCCCCAGGCAGAGGCGTCCAGGGGTCTTGTCTGGACTGGTCCCAGGGGGAGGAATCTCCAGGCTGAAGGACCGTGGCGTCCGCAGGCTTCTGGCCAGGTGTCTCGGCGTCTTCACACATGGAAACGCTCCTGGACATGAGCTTCCTACCACTCCCCAAGTTTACTGTGTCCCCCCATGCCTTGACTTCTATTCCTTGTTCCTTTGCTTCTCTCACTGTGAGGCCATAGTCAGACACACAGGCACAAACAAGTGCACAGCTACCCCCGGGTAGGGCCAGGATGGTGCCCGGGCGACTGTGTCATAAATCAGTCTGCGGCTCTCACATAAACTAGAACTTCTTTGGGCAACAGGGATCATGAACATTAAAGAAATTCACACTTTTTCATTCAGTAAGGGTATTGCCTGAGAATCTAGGCTGAGGATCTGATAACATTGAGCTGTGTGAGAACGCACACAGCTGTTTATTACATTTTTTTAAATGTAAAAAATTGGATATAATTATATTTTAAAATAGAGATGAAGTCTCAGTATGTTTACCAGGCTTGTTTTGAACTCCTGGGCTCAAGTAGTCCTCCCATCTAGGCCTCCCAAAGTGCTGAGATTACGGGCGTGAGCCACTGTGTTTGCCAAAATCGGATATAATAGAAATATACAACAGTAGGGTAGATGTTTAATAACCTATGATTCATCAATTCCATGAAGCTATTATGCAGTCATAAAATGATTCTTATAATAATTTTTTGCCATGCTTCATCTTTTAACATGTTGATTTATTTTCTTCCCATTGTTTCGTCTGGGTTTTTCTAAGTAAATATAATACTGACTGCAATTATCAGCCAGTTTTCCTACTTTTCTGTGTTTTCCTAATTTTCATGATCGACATGAATTTCTATAATGGGGAAATAAATTCTTTGTAAGGAGATGGAACGCATAAAGGGCAGCTTCTCAACACTCTGTAATGTACTGACTCACTGACTGAAAAAGAAATGAGTGTGGTCTGCCATCCACTGGAGACCCAAACCGGAACCATCTTGATTCATAACCATGAGTTTTGTTTTATCATGTTTTTCCTCAAATACTCCGTTGAAGTTCAAGCACACATACCATATGCACTAATGCTTATGACACACCCAGTCTTGTGTTAATAAACAGCCTTCTGTGGACTTGGGAAGGGGAAAGAAGGGAAAAGCCCACAGCAGACGACGTGGTGTGACCGAAGTCTTCCCCAAGAGGAGTGAGAGGGAGGAGAAAGGGCAGATGCAAGAGGCCGAAGGAATGGTGTGTGTGTGTAGCCCCACTCTTGGCCCCAGGTAGGGTTCTAAGCAGAAAGGTTCTGAGTCAGGAGCTTGCTGTGAAGTCCCTCTGGTAACCTCACAGTTTCTGCATCAGCCGCCTCCTGGCTGGCCAACACAGTGCTCAATAACAAAGGAATATTCTGTATGATAGCAAAGAGCAGCTTGCTTCAACTTTTCTCCCCACAGGGGAAAGAGGATTCATTCCATCTAGAAGTTTGGAGGTAAGAGAAGCTGGCAAGGGTTAGTACAGGCAGGACTCTGCAAAGGTTTGTAAGAAAATCCCTGCTTCAATGCATATAACGCTTCCCACACGCCTGCACCACCTCCTGTGGCCACGGTTTCTGGGTCCAGGCACCCTGACTTTCACTCTCTCTCAAGTCCAAGCCAGGCCCATCTACCCTCCAGAACATGTGCCCGAACTTCCCTAAAGAAGCCCTTCCTCAGATCTTCCCATCACTGGGTCTGGATTGTCACTGAGGTCTTGGTTCCCAAGTCACACCCTCAGAAAAGCCTTTCTGGAGAACGATCCTATGAAATCGACCCACCCCTCTCCATATTGTATCACCACATTGCATTTTCTTCAGAGCATTTACCAGTATTTTTAGTTCATTTATTTAGTTGTTTTTGAAACTTCCCCATAAAAAGTAAGTTCCATGAGAGCAGGGACATCCCCTGTCTGTGACCACATCCCAGAGTCTGACCCAGGTTGGGCTCTGAACAAATATTTCTTGTTGAGGAAGTGAATTTCAGCAGCAGAACGTGTCATGCCCTGAGGCTAGCTGTGTGACTTCCACCCAGTCCTTTAATCTCCCCTTGCCTCAGTTTCTCTTGTTCTCAACCCTTGCTCTTTCTGAGAGGGGTCAAACCAATTTCACCTTTTTCTGTCTTGAAGATTACAATACTATCCAGAGGTAGGCTAAGCACTAGGAGACCAGAGGCCTGGTTTCAGTTTTGCTATTTCTCATTCTAACCATGTGACAACGCTGCCTTTGGTTCCATATTTGCAAAACAAGAAAAAATACCACCTGCCTTGTGAGAGTTAAGGGTTAGAAAACCCAAAGCACCTGATGTTTTGCGTGAAGATATGCAGAGAAGCAGCCCCCATCAGACATGCTGATGCTTTCCCTGATCTGGACACTTTTCCTTCAAGTCGCAGAGGGCATATTTATTTTTAGGTGTTTCCTAAAGAACCAAAGGAGTTATTTTTTACCAGCTGGCTTGAGTTTAGAGTCCCATCGATTGGCGTCATGGATGGAAGCCTGTGGGAGGTGGGTGCATGCTCACTCCCTCCTTCCCTCCTTCCTTCCTGTCCTGCTATGGGCTCAACTTTCACAAACAAGTTCAGGCAGAGTCCTTGGACTTCATTCAGAGAGAACCAGAGAACACATAATACTGATCCTTGTTCCCGAAGATCTCATAAAACAAATGTGCCACTTGGTCTCTTCCTAGCTAACTGTTCTGCTTCTCTGAAGTGAGCAGTCACTTGCCATTCAGTGTTATCTCAGAGTAGGTCATCTTAAGCCATGTCAGGGCTGCTGGTGGTGATGACATGGAGGGGAGAGAATGGAGAAGTGTGGAGACAGGTGGCACAATGTGAAAGAGCCTCCTTCTTACCCTGGCTCAGGGGTCCTGCCTTCCTCCAGCCAAGTGCCCAGGGCCCTCCCAGGTAGGCAGCACAGATTTGTTTTCAAATTCTAGTTCCGATACTTGATAGCCAAGAGACATTGGGAAAGCTATTTATGAGTCTCGGTCTTCCCTGTAAAATGAGACCCATATATAATTCAGAAAATACCTTTATAAGAGTTTAAGTTCACATCAGTTTTTCTGGGATAGTTTCTGGGGCAAAGCCGCTGTTCATCAGTTCCCCCACTATCCTCTGTTGTCCAAGGACTAGAGATTTGAGGCCACTAACACCCTCAGTGGGCTTCCACACAGGTCTCAGGACTCAAGCCTGGATCATTCCCTCTTTCTTAAGCCCCCTCATTCTCACAGGACATGCTAAGTGACTCAAGCCATCATACCATCCTCCAGGAGCACATGCATTTTAACCCAGGCTCCTAGAAACATGGTGGATCTCTCAAGATAGACATCCAAGTCAACATAGAGGCTGGGGAGAGCTATATCTGAGAAAGTTTAACTGCAAAAGGCTGTGGGTTTGGATGTTGACTAGGGGTGACCTGGGCTTCCTTGAGCTGCAGGTTTCCTCTCCCTCCAGGCTCCAATTTTCCCATGCTACTCATGCTCCCCAAATATCCTGTGCTCCTACATGCCTCTTCTCCAGTTGTAGAAGGGTCAAGGTTATAGCAAAGAGAAGTGTATTGTACCTGGAATCCTAGGGTTGGCTAAAGTGACGACATCAGAATTTAAAATCACAGTGTTTCTCCATACAGCCTCCCAACATCTTGCATCCTCCTCTCTTCACCCTCCTTGTCTCTTCTTCTTTCAACAGGTCCTCTGCCCTCCTGTCTCTCAGCTGAAGAACTCAGAGTCAGCGGTGAATCTCTCTTGTCTCTTTGCTCAGCTAATGCTCAAGGCTTGTCATCAGTCACATCTTCCTTTGCAACACCCTCCTTTCCATTTCCTTCCTTCCAAGAGGAAGCCCAGGAAAATCCTTAGCCAAGAGCACACTTAGGGGAGGCTGGCGAAGCCAGGAGGAATGTGCCGGCCTCAGTCTTTCCATTCATGGGGGCCTCACAAGGCAGGTATCCAAGTGGGGATAAAAGTATGGAGAAGGGTGAGGACTCGTAGGAGAGAAACAATAAAAGGAACTGAAAACAAGCAAGGAAAAGCAGGAAGAGATGAAATAAAAAGAGGAAGCCAGCAGAGAAAGAGGATGCAATGAAATCTTTGTACCTTCAAATATTCTTCCTAAATTATATCCCAACATTTAAAGAGCAAACAAATGCATTTGTAAACACACAGGCACAAGGATGGGAACAACAGACACTGGGTCATTCCTAAATGGGAAAAGGAGGGATGGGGTAAGGGTTGGAAAACTACCCTTTGGGTACCATGCTCACCACCAGAGTGATGGACTCAACAGAAGCCCACACCTTACTATCATGCATTATTCCCACGTAACTAACCTACACATGTACCCCTTGTATCTAAAAATAATAATAATAACAAGAATAATAATAAATGGAAAGAAACTAAAGAAAATGTGGTATATATTCACAGTGAAATACTATTTAGCCACAAAAAGAATAAAGTTCTGTCATCAGAGGGATGAGCTTAGAAGACATTATGTTAAGTGAAATAAGCCAGGCACACAAAGATAAATATCTCATGTTTTCATTCATATGTGGAAGTAAAAAAAAAAAAAAGCTGATTTTATAAAAGTAGAGAGTAGAGCAGTGGTTTCTAGAGGCAGAGAAGGGGAAGAAGAGGAGGAGATAGCCAAAGTTGTTTAACAGATACAAAGGAATAGCTAAATAAAAGGAATAAATTCTAGTGTCCTGCAGCACTATAAAATGACCACAGTTAACATTCTATTACATATTTTTAAGTATATAGAAGAATAAATTTTAAGTATTCCCAGTGCAAAGAAATGATAAAAGTTGCATGTATGGATATGCTAATTACCCTGATTTGATTATTACCCATTGTATATATGTATAAAAATATTACACTGTACCTCATAAATACATGTAATTATTATGTTCAATTAAAAATAATAACAAAAGCAAAAAAAAAAGAAAAAACAACTCAACTTTCAATCTCAAGCAGGAGCTCATGCTGAAAGAGGAAACTGGTCTAACTTAGTGAAATAATCATTTAATTGTTAAGAACAATCCAGAGACTTACAATAAAAAAGGTCAAAATATCTCTTTTCTACGTTGTAGATTTAGAGTTGTAAATACCTAAGTTGTACCTTGATGCTCTTTTTTTTCCAAAAAAAACTAAAAATTATCTTTTTCTGATCACTTTTTGCTTAATCACAGGTTTTCAGCCTGACATGTAATGGACATTTTCTACTCCTGTTCAATAAGGAGAAAGAAAGAGTAAATGGAGTTCTCATAGCAGAAGGAACTCGAACTTTGGAAAATTGCCTTAATAGCTAGCTGTGTGTTTGGGCAATGACAGGGAGTGACCTCAGCTTCCCTCTTCTTCAGCTGCAGGAGGGTCAAGGTTATGACTAGGAGAAAACACAAGCTATTTCTCACACTCATGCTATGCGTCCTTCAAGAACGACTTCTTAGTGATGTTTTCTCCAGGGAAGTCTGTTGCTCTTCACCCTACTCCACTGCCTGCCGTACTTTCTATCTGCTGTTGCAGATACATGTATATTCGTCCCCAGTTAAGGCTCTTATGGGAAACTGGGAGAGAACTTTGTCTTACCTTCCAGCAAAAGCAAGAAAGAATCTTAGGTTTTGAGTTTCTCTGAAGCTGGCATGCTCCAGAGTCAAACAGATCCTTTGAGAAGGATTTCAATCCTGAAGTCAAAAGATGGAGTGACTTTAGAAAAGCAACCTCTGAATCTGGAAGAAAAACAAGATTCATCAAGGCCATAACTTAAGATGATTAAGAAAAAACAGTATATTTAAGTAATATCTTCATTGTTTTTTCTTTAAATGATGATTATTTTTCAAAATAGTAATGCTTTGTATCGATCTTTTATTTAAATAAATCACTGTATCAATGAGGACCTACCTGGAAACAGAGGCCTGTTCAAATGAGATTCTGGAGAGAATTTCCCAAAGAAACCATCTACACAAATGTGCACAAGGATCTTGAAGCACCTAGGACCACTGGCGACGGGAAGCGATGCCATTCCTAGACATAGCAGGACACAAAGAGGATGCAGTGCATCCTGCAAGAACTGGAACAGTAAGGGGGCCCGAAGCTGTGGAGAGATGGGACTTCCTAGAACTAGGAATTGAGGGTGGGGGAGGAGAGTAAACACCATCCTCACTTTCCCCCAGCCCTGCCTGGGTCTCCACCAAGTGGTGCAGTTTCAGAGCAAGGAAGCACAGGGACACACCTTTATAATCCAGCCCCCCGCCCTTCTGCCACCACCACACACACACTCCACCCCCATCTATGTCAAGAGGACTGAGAAGACAAAAACCTGAAAGAGGGTTCCAAGTATAAATAAGTTTCATCATACTTTTTTAAGAAAGTGCAACTGATAGGAAAAGCTGCTAATCTGCACACTGTTCTATCTCTCAATCCACCATGCTTCTCAAAATTTAGCTTTCAACGTAGAGGAAAAAGCCAAGTGCACAAATGTTTACTTAACCAGAGACTATGCCTGTACCAGGATCACAGAGTCAAGCACTGACTTATTCAGTGGAAACCTGTAAGACAGCAGCGACATGCAAGATATAGAGGACATGAGAGAGAGAGAAATGATGAGGGGAGGGGGGAGATGATTGACAGATATAGAGGTATGAAATGAAAAGAAGAGAAGAACACATGATGGTAAAGGAAAACATAACCAACAATAGTCTCATGACTGAACTCTTTGCTTAGGTTTGCTTGGTGGCACCTGGAGTTAGCACCAGATGTCTGTTTCAGCACCCTCCTACAAGAAAAAATTAACTTGTATTTGGTTAAAGTTATTGAAATGAAGCAGATTCATTTTTGCTAATAAATGTTTAAATAAATACAGCAATTTTGATTGCTTCTACCTGGGAGGAATATAGTCCCAGACAGTTTAGTTATGTCACATTACTAGCTGGAAAGATGATGGCATGATCCTACCCTCCTGCCTCTGTTTCAAAAGTGCCTCTAGTCAAAGAGAAATGAATTTTATTATACAGTGACTCTTTATACAGTCTCCACTCTTATGGGGCCACACACTCCTGGTGTTGTTTACTGTCGACCATCCTCCATAGAATGTAAGCCCCACAAGGGCACAGATTTGTGTCTCTTTTGCTCCCTGTTATATTCCTATACCTAGAACAGTGCCTGGCAAATGATCTAAACTATTCATTCAGTGAATGAAGAAGTGAATGCACAGTTGATAAGGCATCCAGGTCTAAATAAGACACATAGCTTATGATATGTGCAGGGTTCATTTCCCAGACCCCTAATGTTGATATCCTCAGAATCCTGTCTTTTGGTTAATATTGCCAGAAACCATTTACCTCCTCACACAAATTCAACCTTAGCTGGTCATTAGACCCTGGAACTACATAATCAGACAGCACTAGCTTTCTATGAATGGAAGTTCCCAGTCCACCCCACTCCTACTAGACTTAGGTCAGATGCAATGCTCTCTGTGTCTTTACAGCCCATAACTTAGATTTAATAAAGACAATGTTGAAAGCATTTTGGAATAACAAACCATCCAACAGTTATTGAGTGTCTACTATGTGCAAAGCTCTTTTTCCCTTCTGGCCTAGCTGCTAGCCTCACTTGAAAGAAAAGCAGGGAAGAAAAATTATTCTCCCACAAGAGTAGACTGAAGACTGTAATAAGAATCATAATGGATGTGCAAACAGATTTCTGCAAGTTCTATTCCCATCTTCTGCAGCCCACACATGCATACAATGAGGCAGATTTTGCCCTTCTCCTTTCTAATTTGTTTAAGATATTTCACACCCATATATCAACAAAAAATAACAAGACATACCAATATGTTCCTTTGCAAATATAATTATGTAATCTTCTGGCAAACAAATAAACTCCTAGCTAATGCAAAGCTTGTTCCCAAAATGCTTTTTTCTCTTTCTCTGCCCAGAGCAGGCTTACAAATAAATATTGTGTGTGCCAGGAAGTTGCTCAATTATTCATGTACTAAACTTTTTTAGCATAGCTGGGAAAGACAATCCTGAATTTACCTACTTGCCTGAAAGCAATGTGTTATTCATTGGCAAGAAGAGGTTTTTCCATATTCATTTTATTTACCTGTCAGTAGCTCATCTGCAGGTGAAGTATCGCAAAATGCATTGTAAACCACTTAATTCCACCACGTAGCACCTGACTTCCTTAAGCTACAGTCCAAAGGATGTGCCCATCAATTGCTGGAGCAGGAGTCAGAGATACACATTATAAGCATCTATGAGCATCTATCCATCAATCATCCACTCCGCGTCATGAGGCACAATGGAGAAAGGGTAATTCAGTCAAAGCTGGGCAATCCAATTTCTTGCAAGAACTATAATGTATTAGCTATGTGACCTTGGACATCACTTACCCCCTCTAAGGCTCGGTTTTCTCACCCTGCAACTGAAACCTTAGAAAAACAATATTTGCTCTGCCTATTTATAAAGCTAAGATCATGTCTATTAAAATGTCATATGTATCAGGCAACCCCTTTGGGTCCCCTCCCTCTGTGGGAGTTTTTCTGTCTCTCAATAAATTCTGCTTTCAAAAAAATAAATAAATAAAATGTCGTATGTATTAAGAGGTGATTTCATGGAAGACTGTACTGATAAAAATATCTGTGTTCTCCAAAGTAGATATTTGCATTGCATCTCCCAGGAAATAAAACTGTAAACATTGCAGACCGACCTGGTTTCTATGGGTTCCAGTCTTAGCTACAGAGTTTATCTAATTATTTAACAAACATTTACTTTGATGCTCTATGTGACCACATGGTAAAAGATGCAACATAACAAAAATATTTTGGTGAGCTTACAGAACTTTGGAGGAATTAGAAAGCAAGAATATAGGCTGATAAAATGGTTTACAAGCTGCTTCAATAAGTTAAGAACTAATCATGGTACGCACAGTAAAACAGAAAGTGGAGTGTTGTCAAGAAATTCCTGTTGTATTTGTTTGTGTTTCTGACTTGAATGGGATGATGAGATCAGTGGCGACTGATGGTGAAAAGTGTAAGAAAAAGAACAAATTAAAATTAAGGAAAAATATAGACCTGAGATCTGTGTTTGGTAGTGCATATTCATGAATTTTATTGAGTATGGAGAGGTTGCCTCACTCAGAGGACACATCTCTGGAGAATCATAAGCAAGTGGGCAAGGAAATTTTTTTGAGGAAATTATAGTTCTGTTTTATTGATCCTTACATACATAAATTCGCAGACTTTAAGTGTTCAGTTCAAACAGTTTTGACAACTGTATATCTTTGTAACTGTCATCTCAAACAACTTACAGTATATTTCCATCGCCCCAGAAAACTTCCTAGTGTCTCTTTCTAAGCAATTCTTCATCCACATTCCAGAGGTAACAACTTTCTGATTTTTATCACCATAGACTAGTTCTGCCTGTTCTAGAATTTCATATAGAGGAAATAAAAGTATATGCTCTTTTGTGTCTAGCTTCTTTTAGTCAACTTAATGCTTTTTTTGATCTTTATTTTAAATAGGTTGTACACATACATGTTCATTGCAAGGACATATTGTGCAGTGGTGGAGTTGGACAAGAAATTTATAGAGTAGATTAAGCAAGAGTTACTAGCTGCATGCGATAAAGGTCCCATTCCCAAGATTCTTGCAATCTAGCATTGCAAAGGCCTGGGGGCTGTCTGAGAGAATTCGCGAGATTCAGCATCAAACAAGCCATGCCATATTAGTGTCCTTCTGATGGGTCAGCAGGTCAGTCTCCTCATCAACCATGAAGGCAGCTGTCCAAGGCATAAATCAAGTGGGCAGGCTCCCTGGCTATTTTGTGTCCCCAGCTGAGACAAGAGTTTGCTACGATTTTAACCCCCACCTTGAGGTTTATCAGGCAAAATCTCTAACAGCTTTCCCATACAAAGTGTTCTTGACTCTAAAATGTCTAAAATAATAAAGGAAGAAGCTTGTGCTTCTCATTCATAACTGTTTTCTTCCTTTCAAATCATACATCCATACCTGTGGTCCAGCATTCAGTAGAATTAAATGTTGCATTTGTGCGTCGTGTTGCACCCGGAGAACTGAGCCTCAGACAGGAGAAATTGTTTCTCAAGGACACCCGGCTCTTCCAGGGCTGATATGAACACTCAGGTTCCGTGCCTCCAAATCTGTCATCTCAACAAGGGTCAGATGCTTTGTTAAACCATTCATTTAGCAAACCTTGTTGGAAGTCAGATACCTTCTGGATGTCGGGAGAAAAATGAAGAGGTAGTGACCCCTGCGCAGCAGAACTCATTCGACTCAACCATTGAATGGCAGAGGTTTCCTGGTAAACCAGCCAGATAGATGTCAGCCTCTTGAGGCGGACTTCCTCCCACACCTGCCAGAGAGGGAGTCATCTAATCTCGGCTGGGACTCCTGTGGAGATGGGGATTTACTCTTGAAGAAATTCCTTATTCGATTTGACTCTTTGTCCTCACACTTCGCACACTTCCCCCAAGCGCTGGCCTCGGATGCTAGCTCCCTTGCCTTTTTCCTTCTCTCTTTGAAAAATAATCTCTAACCCCAGGCTTCCCTCTCCCTTCCCACGGTGGGTGAGACCTTCTCACCTAGTGCGGCCGTGTCCGAGAGGTAGACAGCACTGCCTCCTGGTGGCCAAGTCGAGGCTCTACAGAGGGGCGAGTCTGTCAGTGCCACTCTCATCAACCCAGAGAAGGGAAGAAAAAAAATCTTTCCCTCCGTTTTTTTCTTTGTTTGTTTTTTGGCAAATCAGTGTAGAAGGAGGGAAAACCTGATCATAACCGACAGGTCTGTGGCGTTTGGCTCCGGAGTTCAGCATCCTTATTCTGACCCTCTTGCACTCGGTGACCCTGCGCTGCCCCTCCCCCAATGAGGCACGTCCCTCCTGCCTTCCCTTCCCTCAATACAAAAAACCTCGTCTCCGTGAGGATCTAGGGTCAGGCGTTTATGGGTCGCTACGGAAGCCATACATAATCCATCTGGTTCACACCAGGAAAGCTTTACCGCAGATAATTTTAAAAGCATTGTACAAACAGAAAAAAATTAATTAAAAAGGAATTTCTGTTTTTACGGGTGAGACTCAAAGGTTACTAAAGATAATCTAACATCTAACCCCTAGCAACACTTCCCCTTTTATCTTCTCCAAAAGTCACCCTCATCGCCTCCCCCTTGACATTGCCCTCTTTTTATTCCACTCCGGGGATCGAAACAAATAAAACAACACCCCTTCCTTTCTACTCATTTCCTGTCACCGCCAGGTCTCCATCTGCCCATCTTTTTTCCTCCCACGTTCTTTATTCTGAATCTAGCTCCACCCCCTATATTCTTTCTTCTTCTTGCTCCAGTCCTGTCCATCTCTCTTCTCGTCCACCCATTCTTACAAATGCCTCTTTGCAGACCCTCTTTGCAGTGCAGGAGGGAGAAGGAAGGCTCCTGAAATGTCACACTCTTTGATGGACCAGTGAAGGCTCTGAGGTGGAGACACTCACAGCTGAGATGTTCAAATAAGTCACGTACCCTCCAGCAAGATGCATTCTCTTTTGAATGTCTTTCCTGGCCTCATATATGTTTGTGGTTAAAGAAATATAGTGGGAAACTGCCCCCAAACCCTACAGATGTAACTTGAAATCATTTTACAAGGACGACTATTTATTGACTGAAAGGAGTGGCAGAGCCTTCTGAATGTGATTAGATTCTGACTCTAAACTGATGCCAATTCTCAGATTCTAAAATAACGTACCCACAGGAGGGTTTATGGAAGTCAGGCAAAAGATATTTGCAGTTTGACTCCATATCAAAGTGAGTCCAGTGGAATGATGAGCACATTGTACATTCGTCTCCCCAGCCCAGGAACATATATTGAAAGTAGGTGATGCTTAGTAACTGGTGGGATCTCCACACTGACCTGTGGAGTGAGAACCATCGTGGCAGAAAAAGCCAAGAGGAATTCATCAGAACTGTCTCCCCTCTGCCAAAATAATAAGCCCAAAGCCAAACTGTATACCTAAGGGAGCTTTAAGGATCAGTGCTTCCCGAATCTACAGGGTACACATTCCCATCTACCTTACCTGTTTGAATGGTGCAATCCCCAGATAAGTCTTAGAGAATGACTGTGGGTTTTTGCACACATGATCAGAAGATGACATGTATGTTGCTGTAGCTCCATGTGTGGGATCTTCACTGAAACAGATCAGCATTGCCTTGTCACCTAGTATGCAGCTATTGGACAGGCATATAATGTTTTTCCATTCCTATCATTAAAGGTCCTCAGGATCAATTTGTCTTCACTTTGTGGGGACATCAGTACGCTTTCATGATGTCATCTCATCAACGCTCCTGCTTTAATTATAAGGTAGATCAGAGGGAACTTGAATGTCTTGACAGCCCACCAAGTATCACATTACATTGATAGCATTTTACTAAATGGATCTGATGAGAGAACGGAGCGAGCAGGAAGGAAGATGAGAGATTAAAAACCTCACAAGTGTTTGAGAACCTACCTCAGCAAGAAAGTTTCCAGAGTGCCAGTAGTCTGAGATATGTCAGAATATCCCCTCTAAAGTATGAGATATGTTGTAACATTTTGTAGGGCGCATTTAAAAAATATACATACCCCTTAATAGACTTTTTGCATTTTAAATAATACACGTAGGATATTTAGGCATGCTTCTATAATATAATTACTGGCTAACCTCTAAGATTATCAATTTGGAAGGAGGGGATAGTAAAGAGAAAGTAAGTCTCCATATTAGGTTTAGGAAGAAATTCAAGCTGTCTTATTAGTTAGGGCTTGTGCTTTAACACATGAAATGGCATTTTCTGTGTGTAAGACTGATAAGATATTTTATAGATACTCTGACAAATCACTACATAGATCTGTTGGGTTTGGGAATGAAGCCACATCCTCTTCTGTCAGCAACTATGCTCCATTTGATAAGCAGACCCTGGCCTCCTATTGACCATAGTAGAAACTTAAAGTTTCACTATATGACACCAGGTGATTGTACAATGCCAACTGCCCATCCATTGTGATTTTTTCTGACCCTCCAAGGCATGAGACTGGATATTAACCACAGTGTTCTTGGACCCATTGGCAATGGCATATATTAGAATAGGCACAAGTTAATTACACAGGTAATTAACAGTGCCTATTGCTGTGGCTATTTTTTATCCTTAACATACACATGCGGCCTCGTGGAGGTTACCTATGAAATGTTAACCCAAAGTACACTATTGACTTACAGATGGCTTTGTATAATGCACACACAGCCAGTCAAAAATGTATTATAGCTCTACATAGGGATGACTCCAAAAGACAGTGTTGAAGAAAAAAATTCTCACAATGGGTAGAATCCAAGAAGTAAATCTGATCGTGCATTTCACTAGGATGAGAGGTGGCCTGAGTTACCCAGAACTATCCTGGGTCATTGTCATAGACTATCACAGCAGACCCCTCCTCAAAAACTTAAAAATATTTTTGGAAGATGGGCAGTCTGGAAAAGACAAATAAATAATGAAATATTGGAAAGGGAATAGTTAGGAAAATACTTGTTTCCCACGTAAATGTCAGCACCAAAGACCATTCAAAGAGATATAAGTGCTTATATAAGGGACAGAAAATGTGAATCTGTTCTTCCTTTGATTGGCCTCAGGTTCTATGAGTCTCTCATAATGTAAATACTTCAACATGCTAAGAGTGGTTTCAGTGTACAAACTACTACTTTTCTCTAAACATCATAGCCTTTAAATGCAAGCCAAATATATCTGAACTCAACCAAAGAAATAGGGTTTGTTTAAAAAAAAACTGGAGAAAAAAATTTTTTTTAATTTTAAAAAGAGATGTAAGTGCTCAATAATCAAGTGGACAGAATAACCGATCTTGAAAATGTTAGTGTCTTTTTCTCCAAACACCCTGTGGATTGTTGGTCTAGAGGACATGCATAAAGCAATTACTAAAACAGAATTGAAGACCATACTTACATTAAAAAACACGGACTTTTTTTCACTAAGCATGTGCTTACTAACTTGTCCAATCTTCCAATAGCAGAAACCAATGGTGAGCCTCTGATATGGCACCTTCCAAGGGACCAGTTAGTACCTGGGGGCAGTCCAGTTACATTGGCCGGTTTCCACAATGGAAAGTGCCATGTGTGTGGTCCCAGGGAGAGATTCCGACTCTGAATATGGATTTGTCTTTGCTGCCCACAGTTTGTCTGTACCATCGTCACTTGTGAACTTAGCAAATACTTTATTCGTGGCAATGGTATTCCACAAAATATTGCCTCTAATAAGGCATCCCTATCACACCAAAGAAAGTACATCAAGAGGCTCATGCCCATAAAATCCACTGATCTTATTCCATGTATCCCAACACTCAGAAGCAGTGTTTGATAGAAAGGTAGGATGTCCTGCTTGATGACTTTTGCTTTAGTAGGTAATGTAATGGCACCATTTCTCCATAACCAGAATGCATGAAATCTGGAACAAATGTTTGAGGTAGGGGTGAACTCTTTTATTATTGTCACAAGTAACTCACTAGTGATATTATTGTTTCTTGTCTTTACAGCTTAGAGGTGAGTTGGCCTTAGTGTCAAGGGAGAAATAATTATGATGAATTCGAATTTGAACAACACAAGTTTGAGGATAAAAGAAACCCTGGATGTGGCGGGATGCTCATGCTACTGAATCTACAGGTGTGGAAGGACTACTCAACCAAGCCATTGGTAAATAATGGAACTAGGAGGACTAAGAAACTCAGGAACTCAGAACTCAGAAATGTCCCTGAGTGACTGTTAGGACTCCCTTACTTGTTAATCCTGGTCAATGGAAAACTGCAACAACCCAATATAAACAGGAACATCAAGGATTCAGAAAACATACAAATGAAAGCTGGAAACAATCCCCAGGTAAAGAACGCAATCTAAGAACCCAGCTAAAGTACTGTTAAAGCACAAAGAGAACATGAAATGAAGATTGAACTCAGGTATCATGACCAACTACAGAATCAGAAGTGTATTCAACATGTTGTATTTTAGTAATTCACTGTGTTCTCTCTATTTATCCTACTGTCTTAGATCAAGAAGACTGGTGTGGCTAATATTTTAGGTCTGGGGTATTGACAGTATTCCATAATAACAAAGCAGCTCATGGGGCTTTGTTGTCCTCTGTATTGAGAACACATTTAAAAAAAAATTTGAACAAAAGAAAGATAAAAGAGGTTTTGAGAGGACAAAAAGAATGAACTACTTGGGACATTTTTAATATACCCACCAGAAATATTTTCTGGCTTACTTTAATCTGCTTTGCACCCTGGGAGGCTGAACTTTATGGACTTGACCAATGGCTCCTTTGCCAGTTGTCTTCTGATTGGTTTCGATTAATGGGAAGTATTAATAGGAGACTGCCTTGAGGAAGAATGTGAAATCAAATATTTATTCGCTGGAGTCTTCCATGATGGGCTTCTACAGGTTAAACACATTTCCCTACCAATGCCACAACTCCGATGAAGAATCCCTTTCCCACAACAGCTACTGCCTCTTAGCTGTCGTCAACTTTACCTCTTTTCAGCCCTTCAGTCCTAAAGGTGATGATGGCTCCCAACTGCTGATAGACTTAGAGTGCTTCAACTATGCCTTCTTGGCTTCCTGTAACCCTGCTGACACATTTGCTAATAACCTTTTCTTTAAGCTTTCTTCAATTATCCCATCTGAATATAGCATCTGTTTCCTGTTGATACACTTGAGCAAAACTTCAAGTAAGTAGAAACCAGCAACAAACATAGACTTAAAAATAGACTTGTAAATAATATATGAGTTAATAAGTGGGAAACTTAACATGGAAAACTATGAAATATTTAGAACTGAATGGCAAGAAGTATACCACATCATAGTCATCTAAAGTAGGACCAAAAAGAGAAAAATTTGTGTTCCAATAAATTGATACCAAAAATAAATGCCACAAGAAAATGAAAATTTACCAAAACAAGCTTTAAAAATAAAGCAAACGTAATAGCTAAATTAATAAAATTTAAAAATAAATAAACATGGGGGGACACATAACATTAATAAGGGTAAGTGATCTCAAACAAGGCAAAATGGGGACCAAAGGGAAGCCCAAACTTTACCTGATCATGACCACTTATATACCTAATCCTGAACAGTACCCCACATCTTTAAAATACAATAAATTTTTAAAAAATAATAAATGAGCTTTAACAAAATACAAATATGCTTTTTTGAAACTTCTAGCAATAACATCAAGAAGAGAAAAGAAACTGAACAAAAAATATATTACCAGGTATCAAGATTTATTATAAAACAGTAGTAATTAGAACACTATTTGTGACAACATTGAAAAGAGTACAGAAAGTGACCTATTTATATACAGAGCACTGATAAATGGCATTACAATGAGAGGAGAAATGCTAAACTATTCCATAAATAGTGCTGGGAAAATTAGTCATGCATATGGAAAAAAAAAAACCTGATACCTAAGTCATACCATAAATAACAATAATTTGTTCATGAACTAAATACCAATATATAAAAAGCAAACCCTAAAATCCTAGAATAAAATTGGAGACAATTAATGCTTTGGGGTAAAGAGGGAATTATTAAACAAGACACAAAAATTACAATCAATGAAGAAAAATATGGATAAGTTTGAATATCTATGTAAATATATATACTTTATGTTTGTAAAGCTGTAAAATTATTGGACATAAAAACATATCCATTCATTCAACAATATTTGCTGAGCATCTACAATATGCTAATAACTCTCCAAAGTGCTAGAGATTGTACAACAAACAAAACTGATACAATCTCTATTTGTATAATATAGTATAGTTAAATTAATAAAGTATAGTATATTGACAGATAAGTGAACAAGTTCTATTCATTGTGACAAGATTAATTATAGATTAATGGATGGTAGCCCTAGAGCATAGAAGAGCAGATCTAAGTCTGACTGGGATTGGTTGGGAAGGATTGGTCTCAGGAAAAGCTTTTCAGAGGATGTGACATTGAAGTTGAACAAACTGCACTTGGTTGCACAATGAAAACATAACTTTTAATATCATCATCTCTATTATAAAAGACTTTTATTTCCAGACAATTTATTAATCAAGTCAATGTAGTTGTGGTGAGATATTGCAGACCAGGAGACCACTATCTTTCCTGGGGCATTTTTCCCATTTGTTCAGTCATTCAGTAAATATTTATTGACTGACTCTTGAATTCCAGACACTGTAGTAAGCACTAAGATATAAGGTGAATAAGAAGTAATTTCTTCTTTACCCACTGGTAGAAAAGCTTGGAGACTAATGATGAATAGAAGCAGACTTAGAAACAGAAGAGTATAGTATGATGTGACAGACATTATGATAGTGGAACGTTTATTCCCTAGAGGCATATAGAAGTGCCTACTCCAGATCTTGGGATAGGGGAAGGGTTGGGGAGATGATGGTGCCCCCGACACCCATCAATGATGACAAAAGAAGTATTTTAACTCGGCTGATTGCTTGACTCTGAGCTAGGTCAGAATTCAAAGTATGTATGAATTGCAATAAAAAATGTAATCATTTGTTAAAGGCTGTCATTCCAATTTTGAGAAACCAAGGTTCCGAGGTTCAGAATAAAACAGGCATTTCAGAGATCTCAGCAACAAAATTTGCCATCGCAGTTTTCTGAGCTAAGAACAGTACATCCGCAAAACAACTCGTTTCTTAGAAAAGCATTAAACTAAGAGGCAACAGATTTGATTTTCAGCCTTGATTTTTGCCACACACTGGTTATCTAATGCCTAGAGTAAGCCATTCATCCTGAGTTGGGGAATATTATCACAAATGTGATACATTTATTGTGAGAATTGAATTACAACATTAGCATGAAATGCTTAATAAAGCACTATTCGTAAATAATTATTAAACAGCATGTGCTTATAAAACACTGCTATTATTAACATTTCTCATTGTTGAAAATTACATCATTTTCATAATTGCTTCATTTTGTTTTTATTGAGGTATATCTTTTACATATTAAAATGCACACATCTTAAGTATATTGTTCACTGACTTTGGCAATTGTATAAATCTGTATAACCACTAAGAAAATTAAAATATAGAAACTTACTATATCCCCCAAAAGATCCTCTTCCCATAAATTCACCCCACAAAAAAAACTCCTGTTTATACCACCATGGATTTTTACCCTTTTATACACGTCATATGAATGAATACTCTTATGTGCCTAGATTCCTTAAATCAATGTTTCTAAATTTTTTCCATGCTCTTGCGTATATTATTACTAATATTACTATTAGTAATATTACTATGCCCTCTTAAACTGCAGAGTAGTATTTCATTGTATGAATAGACTGCAATGTGTTTCTTCATTTGCTGTTACTACCAGGGTTTTTGTGAACATAAATATTTATTTCCTTTGGGCAAAAACCTAAGATTAGAATTGCTCAGTCCAAGAATGGAGATACGTTTATAAGAAACTGCCAAATCATTTTTCAAAACGTTTGCACCATTTCATTCAAACTTTCCAAGTTTTGTTTTTGTTTTGTTTTTCTTTTCCACATTTTGCTTTTTATTTCAGCCATTGTAGTAGATTTGAATGGCTGTTTGAGTTTGCATTTCTGTAATGACTAATAATGTACATATTGAACATTCATACATCTCTATAAACTCCTCAGATATTTTGCCCATTGCTTGTTTGGTAGGTTGGTTTTTGTTTTTATTGATGTGTAGTCGTTTTTACATGCTCTGCAGGCCAGTCGTTTTTCAGGCATATATAATGTGAATATTTTTGCAGGTTTGTGACATGCCTATTCATTTACTTTATATGTTTTGGTGATAAGTTGATAAAAGTAGACAATACTTTTTGCTTGTGAGGTTAGTGTTTTTGCATATGCCTCATATATGAAATCTTTGCCTACACTGAAGTTAGAAAGATTTTTTTCCTATTTTTTTCTAAAAATGCATAACTCTGTTGCTTTCATGTCTGTCATCCATCTTAAATTGAATTTTGCATGTGGAGTAATGTAAGAATCCAGGTACCTCTTTTTTCCCTTTTTTCCATATTACTATAGCATGTTTCCAGCACAGTTTGTTGAAAGGCTTTCTTATGACATTAATGCCATTTGTTCAATGGTATGTTTCTGAATTCCCAAACTCGTCCATTCATCTATTGTTCATCCTAATGCTAGAACAGCACTGTCTTTATTATTTCACGTTTATAATAAGTGTTGAAATCAAGTATGTAAGTCAAACTTTCATATTATTTTTAAAAAATACTTTAAACTTACATATACATTTTAGAATCATGCTATAAATTTATACCAATAAATTTATACCAAAACAAAAAGCCTTCTACAATACTGATTTCGATTGTATATAATTTGTATATCAATTCTGGAAGAATTGCTTTCTTAACAATAGTAAATATTTTAATCTATGGTGTAATACTCTAATATTTACATACTTTCAATGATTCTCAGAAACTTTTGTAGTTCTTAGAACAAAATATTAGAATATATTTCATTAAATGCATTCTAGGGTATTTGAATGTTTTTAATGTGAAAATTGTATTTTAAAATTTATCACCGAATTGCTGATTGCTAGTATTGAGTTGATGAATAAGTTTGTAACTTTTTTTCTCTTGCCCATAGAATGCAAATGTCACACAATGGTTGGTCACAATTCATCACATTTACCATTTCTTTGGCTGACTAACATGGATTATCATAGATTAAAGCATTTAAATGATCTGCGCGAAAGCCCGATGGTCTTCCTGAACATGGAGAATCACTCAGGTCAAAGTGGTCCTCTTTAAAACAATAAAACAATTTTCTTGTCATACTTTCCCAACGGGATTCTCCCCATACACAGCACAAATTGTTTTGAGCTACCCTCCGCTGTTGTTACTCCTATGTTAAACTCAAACAGAAGAATATGTCGGAAGTGTTCGTTTTTTTTCCCTTGACACTCCATCTTCTTTAGCCCACAAATAGCACTAACTTTCTTCAAATCTGCAAACTGCAAGTGTTTTCACAGACACAACATTGTCATTTCAAATGACAAATGATAAGCAATAAACTCCCAACACTACAGTGTTGTCTTGCCAAAAACAAGTGCTATGAACTTATGCATCAAACTAATATATATATACACACACACTTTTTTTTTTGTATATTGACCATATATACAGTGACCTTACTAAAATTAGTAAAAGTCAAATTGTAGCCGGGCTCGGTGACTCAGCCTGCAATCCCACGCCTTTGGGAGACTGAGGTGAGTAGATTTCCTGAGCCCGCGGGTTCGAGACCCGCCTGGGAGACTTGGCGAGACCTCATCTCTACAATAAATCAAAAAATCAGCCGGGCGTGGTAGCGCATGCCTGTAATTCCGGCTACTTGGAAGGCAGAGGCGGAAGGATCGCCGGAGCCCAGCAGGTAGAGGCTGCGGTGGCCGAGAGCGGCCACTGCATTCCAGTCTGGGTGACAGAGTGAGACTCCAACTCAAAAAAAAAAAAAAAAGTCAAATTGTATGCAAATATAGAATTTGACTTTTTCTTCCCAACAGTTGCCATTTTCATTCATTTATTTATTTATTATGCTTTATGGCACTGGCTAGAATACCCAGTATGATGTTGATTAAAAGTGGCAAGAATGACAGTCTTGTTTCTGTCCTGAGAAAGGAATTCAAATATTTTATAATTAAGCATGATGCTGCCTATAGCTTTGTGATGGATGATCTTTATTTGGTTGAGGAAATTTCTTTCTATTCCTAATTTACTGAGAATGAGTGTTTAAGTTTTTTCAAATGTTTTTCCTGCACCCATTTAACTATTATAATCATAAGATTATTTTCCTTTCTGTTTATGTCTTGAGTTACACTGAATCATTTTCAAATGTTTAATTAGCTTTATATTCTCAGGATAACCTGACCAAGATCATATTATGCTATCTCATCATATAGTGCTAAAGCTGATTTGCTAATATTTTGGTAAAGAGACTTATTCTATGTTTATGAAGAATCTTAATCTGTAATGTTTTCCTAGTAATATTTCTGTCAGATTTCTTGCATTAGGATTATGCTGGTCTCATAAAAATATTAAGAAGTACTTCTTTTCCCTGTCTTTTCTCAGAAAATAATAAACAATAATTATAATATTTCTCTTTAATTGTTTGATGGAATTCACTATGGAAGTCAACTAGGTCAAAATGTCTTGTTGATAGATTTCTTTTTAAATTGTAAATACATATTTATATTCAATATATTTATAATCATACACAGTTTTTCAATTTTCTCACTTTTGATTTTGCTGAGCTTGTCTATTTTTTTGTCTAGGGTTTACTTTATTGACTTCTGCTCTTTATTATTTTCCTTTTTATGCTTATTTTAGGTTTAAAGTTTTTACTTTTCCTAGTTTCTAAACATGGAAATTTATTTTAGAAAAAAGGAAACATCAAAAATCAATGACCTAAGCACACAGGACTTAAAGTTTTATTAGAACTACTTTAACTACATCATACATTTCCATATATTTGATTTTTGATATAATTCATCTCTAAATGTTATCTTATTTTCTTTATGATATCTTCTTTGTTGCATAATGTGCTCGGAGTTGGGTTTTTCTAATGTAGTATTGTTATTGATTTGTAACATTTGTAGTTAGAAGATACACTTTCTATGATTTCACTTCTTTGAAACAAATTGAGGATGATTTTAGAGCCAAGTATATGGTTGGCATTTATAAATATTTATGAATATGTGTTTTTGTGTACACTGTTCTTTTAATGTTAGTTTAAGTTGGTTGATAGCAATGCTAAAATAATCTAAATCTTGATAATGTTTTTAATAAGTTATTTTATCAGTTACTGTGGGGGTATTAAAATCTTTAACTGATTATAAATTTATATATTTCTCCTTTACTTCTGCTTCCTACATATTGAAACTTTCCTTAAGTACATACAAATATAAAATGGTATGTCTTATTTCAACCTCAAAATTTCTATGGTTTCTTTTGATGGTTTTCCTTTATCTACTAAAACTTTGCATCTGCTTACACATATTGTTCACCTTTTCCATTATATCCTTTATAACATTTATTATGGTTATTATTTAGCCTGTTTCATGTCTTTGGATATGAGTCTGCAAATTTTTCTCTTAATAATGGGACACATTTTGTTGCCTTTTTTCCTCTTTAATTTTTAAAATTACATTCTGTAAGTTCCATGTAAAGAGTAATTAAGTAGCTAATGTTTGCCTTGGAAAGGATAAGAAGCTGAGTCAACTATATCTGCAACTAACTGGGCTAAGTCTGGGATTTATTGCAACTTGCATTACATTCTCCCCTGCCTTCAAATTGTTTGAGGGCAAGATCATGACTTTTTCTTCCAAGACTTAAAATGTGAGCATTGGTGAGATTCTGAGGATCTCTCTATGCACTAAAGTCAGGAGTCAGTTCCCTGAGCCTCAAGAGACCACTCCATCCTGCTACAACAGGAACAGCCTTTGACTTGCTGTGGCATTGCATTCACCAAAGGCCCTTTGTGCTTTGGGATCAGCTTTCCTGGATTTCCTAGGCCTTCAACAGGGCTTTACCATGTCCTCAGTGAAGGTTCTGTACACCTTGGCTACTTAGCATTCCTGTCCAAATCTCATTCTTTGGTGCTGCTACCATGCACATCGTGAAGATCTCGTAAGAAAGATTTGGTAAGTAGGCATAAATTTGCTCTGTGACTGTAGATTCTCATAATTCTAAACTATTATGCCAGTCAACACATGGCTGATAAAAGTTTTTTTATTTTTTAAGTCTGGTCACAGCAGTCATATCAAAATACTGGGGATAAAATGAAACTGGTTGAGTCTAGAAGTAGCCATGGACCGTTCTTTTCTAGAAGGGGTTTGTCTTCTGCTGGAACATAATTCATTTAAGGATGTCTGTAATCTCAGTTCTCAATTGTTTTTAAAATATATCTATGATTTTTAGCATATCAGGACCGTTCCCACTTTTAGGGAAGGAGCAATGGTATCATGAAACTTACTATATCCTGATGAAGTGCCTCTTCAGTACTTTACTTAGTTTCTAAGATGTGGATGTGAATAAATTATCTCTGTGATGGGAAAGAAATAGTTGTGGATTTAAGCAATCACCTGAGTAAATTTTAATATTACTCAGTTTTTTAAATCTTTAAAAATAAAAGTGTTCTTGCTGTTTAACATGTGCTTGTACTTAAAGGCTTCCATATAAAGTGTTGTAGATGGTGTTCTGCCCAAAATTTCCAAGTCAAGGGGACAAGGGAGGGTTTAATCTATTCAAAATTCACTCCAGGTCTTTTACTGATCTGTGTACAAATGTAGTATATAAAAATTTGCAATTATTTTATTTAATTGCTTCTAGCAACAAATATTTATTGAGTTTTTATGATTTTTTAATTAACTATTGTCTTCCCATTACTTCCATAAATACCTGTCACAAATCCCTGTTCTTTCGTTTCTTACATTTCAATGAAGATACATGTAACAGTATTTAAAAAAATAATTTCTGGGAGTGATAAATATGATAACTACAATTTAGTATTTAAATCAGAACACATCTGAGAGCAATTAATAACTACAACAGAAAAGTAGGCATCAAGAGACTGACTGGGAATAAACAAGACATAGGGTTATGTAAAAAGTTCAATACAGAAAATAAGTAAAGGTTATGGCTTAGAATTAAGTTTAGATGGGACAGAATCTAAATGAGTGGGAACAGACAACATTAAATAGGGGTGCCAGGAAAGGAGCAAGATGGCAAAGATCTGGTCAAAATGTGAGAGTCTCTGCATGGGTGAGTATACAAAAGGACTAATCTGCATCCATTTCTGTGTGTAAGTGGGTGAGCGAATGACCAACTTAAGGGGTGACACGGAATCAAGCACCCAAGGTCCCCCTGCAGAAATGGCTGAAATTTGCCACTGCTCTAAATTTGGCACCTGCTGCATGCAAAAGGATCCACCATCCCCAGGGCATCTCTCAGGAAAAGGCAGAAGAGATCAGCTGAATCCTGGCACCTGACCCACACCACCACCTGTGGCAACAGACCAGGCACTGGTAGCAGGGACCTTGGAGAGAGTGTGGGGAGAAAATCTGGAGCTGAGCCCCATTGGAGAAGAAAATATGAACTGCTGTCATTTTATCTGTACCAGGACTGGGCAGAGACCTGATTTAACTCACCCAATTCTGAGCAGCCTTCATCCTGAGACCAAGGGGTGATCTCCACAGCCCTTGGAAATCAACCATTGTTTGCCCTGAGAGGAAACTCCAAGTGCACAATACCAGAGACAGATGCCCTACCCTCACAATGGACGAAACACAGAAACATCCAATTGGACCAGAAGACCTGGCAGTAGATGAGTTGGGAGCTTTTCCTGGGAAGAACTGCTGGAGTAATTGCTGACACTACCACCACAGTGCTAGCTGAATGCTAGCAGCAAGGGCCATGGAGGGAATGCAGCAAGGGAGTCTGAGGCAGAGTCCCAAAGAAGCAGCAGAAAGAGGTCACCCCAAGCCCGAACTGGGCTCCAGAGCCTTGCCACCATGTCCTGGGATCCCAAGAATGGTAACCAATGGGGAGGGAGCTATTGACTCCATTAATGACAGGATCAGCAACTGGCAGAGAAGCTGAGCAGACTCTCTAATACCTGGGCAGAGAAGTGTTCCAGGACTGCCTCTGTAGAACAGCAGAACTGGTCTTGAGACCAGGTATTGATCTCTGTGTTGTGTTGGGGCTCTCTTTGCAACCTCACAGAATATTGCTCCCAGTGCACAAGCCCTAGCAGGTAACAGCAGATGTGGTAAGCCAGACAATCCACCTTCCACTCTGAGCCAGTTGCTGGGTGATAGATGCAGACAGCAGAAATAACCAACAAGGAGGCTGGTGAGTGCCAAGCTGACTCCCCCCTGCCCCAGCAATAAGCGAAGGGGATCAGGAAGGCAGGGCAAAGACAGGAGACCCCACTCCCCTGCCATGAATGGATGTCCTGGGAACTGTGACCACACTGGAAGAGGAAGAAAGGGGGTGAGATCCTGAGATACTGTGTCTAGTTATTTCATCCCTCTTCCCTCACATGGGCATATGCTGGCTACCAATTGAAGGCAGCAGAGGATAAAGATTCTAACATCTTAAGTTCCAACAGCAAAGAGGGAACCTATAGTAACAGAACCCGCAGGTGCAGAACTTGTCACAAGAGACACACTAAAGCTGAGAACACCTTATCAACAAGGTCCTTTTTTTGAGGGGGAGGCAAGGTATTGGTTTATTTGTTTAACTATCTCATTTAGTTGCTTTATTTCTTGGTTAGTTTTCTCTTTTCTTTCCTTCTTCTATTTCTCTTTATTTTTTCTTTCTGAGTTGTTTTGTGTAGTTTTTTCTTTCTTTTTCTATTTTTTCTTCTTCTCCTCTCTTCCTCCTCCTTTCCCTTTTTCTCTCCTTCTGTACTCTTTTTTCCCTCTTATACCCTGTCTTGGACTCAGGGGCTATGCAAGCATATCCACTGTAAGGTCACATTGTACAGAGATGGAGAGCGAGTCCCAGATGGCCCATTCACCAGGTAGCAAAAGTTATGACCTTCCAATAGGTTCTGAATACTTTCAGCATCCCCCCATTCCCTAGCAAATGCTCAAAATTGTAAAGAGACAGAAAAGTTCCCTACCTCCAGCCTTACTTCATATTTTAAAAAACCAGGAGCACTGGCTCAAGGAAGGACAAAAAGTAGAACAAATACCAAAAGTGACTACTTCTCCATTATCCACCGAGCAATAGAATTAAAAAGAAAGGTAAGAGAACTGCTACAAACTCAGAAAAACCAGTGAAGAACTTCTGGTAACCACCAGAGCCCCAGCAAAGGGTCAGTGCTAGAAAGAACATCTACTGGGACACAAATAATGACTATCTCCAAGAACAACAGTACTCAGAAGGTACTTAAGGAGATCAAAGAATCATTGGATAGAATGAATAAAAATCAAGAAATGCAAGGACTAAAACTAAATTAAATTGCAACAGAACTGGACAAACTCGTGAAAGCATACTTAGAAATAAGAGAAGTAAAGAACACCATCCAAGAAACAAATACCAAACTGACAAGCATGGGAAACAGAATTGACCAAGCAGAAGAATCTCAGAGCTAGAAGACCAAAATATGGAATTAACCCAATCTATTAAAAATATAGGGAAAAAAAACTTAAGAAGAAAGATGAAACTCTCCAAGAGATGTATGATTTTATCAAGAAACCAATCCTCCTTCTAATTGGAATACCTGAAATAGAAAGAAAAAGAGAAAACACCCTGGAACAA
The DNA here is from genome assembly GCF_000164805.1 of Carlito syrichta. Lineage (NCBI taxonomy): Eukaryota > Metazoa > Chordata > Mammalia > Primates > Tarsiidae > Carlito > Carlito syrichta. The sequence continues at coordinate 190,047 of NW_007259503.1, forward strand.
GCTTTCCAAAAGAGCATTCAAGAAGACTATCCTCATATGGCCAGAAAGATGACTATACAAACACAGGAGATTCAGAGAACCCCTGCAAGACATCTTATGTGAATACTAACCCCTAGACATATAGTAGTTAGCCTACACAAAGTAGGCATAAAAGAAAAAATTCTAAAGGCAACAAGGGAAAAAGGTCAGCCTAGCTACCAGGGGAGGTCAGTCAGAATTGCTGCAGACTTATCTTCATAAACACTACAGGCCAGAAGGAACTGGCCCACAATCATTAAAATTCTCAAAGATAAATGATTTCAACCAAGAATTTAATACCCATTCAAGCTAAGCTTCAGCAGTGATGGAGAGTTAAAATCCTTCCCAGACATCCAATACCTAAGAGAATATGCTGCTTTCAGACAAGCTCTACAGAAGACACTTTAAAAGGTGCTGTGCGCAGAAGAAAAAAGAAACAAAAAGACCATATACTTCATAAGATCACAAACAAACATAGAAACAGTAGAATACACAGAATGCCCGCACAAATGAAAACATACACGTATATGAACAAAAAAGCTCAATGAAAACAAAATAGCCTTATAAGAGCTTTATGACAGGACAAATTATCTCATTTCAATAATCAGCCTGAACATGAATGGACAAAATGCACCACGGAAAAGACACAGAATGGCAAATTGGATAAAAATACATGACCCAGTAATTTACTGCCTCCAGGAAACTTATCCCACCACAAAGGATGCCCACAGACTCCAAGTTAAAGGACAGAAAGCAAATTATTAGGTGAACAGATCACAGCAGAAGGCAGGAATTGCAATCATAATATCAGACAAAACAACTTTTATGCTATCGAAATTTTTAAAAGATGCAGAAGGACGCTACATAATAATAAAAGGTTTGATCCATCAACAAGAAATATCCATTGTAAGCATAGATGCACCCAACACAGAAGCACCAGTTTTTAAAAATCAGCTACTAAGTAAACTGAGAAAAGATATTGACTCTAACACTATCATAGCTGGGGACGTAAACACCCCACTAACTACCTTAGATAGATCATCGAGGCAAAAAAATCAACAAAGAGATCCAGAACCTCAACTTGATGCTGACCAAATGGACTAAATATACACTTACAGAACACTCCATCCAACAACCAAAGAATATACATATTACTCATAACCACGCGGAATGTACTCCAAGATCAATCACATCCTCAGCCATAAATCAAGCATAGACAAATTTCACCAGATTGAAATACTGCCATGCACCTTCTCGGACCACAGTGGAATAAAAATGAATATCAACACAAAAAACATCCCTAAAAACCCAGAAAGACATGTACACTAAACAGCATGATGCAACCAACTTCTGGGTCAACAGAGAAATCAAAACAGAAATTAAAAGATGCCTGGAAACAAAAGAAAATAAAGACATATCTTGCCAAAACCTCCGGGATGCCATGAAATCAGTTCTAAGAGGGGAATTTATATTTTTATGAACACACATCAAGAAAATAGAAGGAGAATAAGGTGGTAGCCTAACAAATTACCTAAGGGAACTGGAACAGCTAGACCACCAAAATCCTAACTTCAGCAGTGGAATCCAGGTCACCAAAGTAAAAGCTCAAATACAGGAAATAGAAGACAAAAATACCATAGAAAAAAATAAACAAAACAAAAGCTGGTTCTTTTTGGACAAACAAGATTGATGGACCCCTAGCAAGACTGACCAAGATAAAGAGAGAAAAAGCCCAAATAAACACAATCAGAAATGCAAAAGATCAAGTCACAACTGACCCCAGAGACATACAAAAGATTATCAAAGATTATTATGCATACCTGTATGGTAACAAATTCGAAAACATAAATGAAATGGAGGACTTTTGGCCATCACACAACCTTCCAAGGTTAAAACAAGAAGAAATTGAGATTCTAAATAGACCAATAATAACCCAGGAAATGTATTCTTTCATAAGAAAACTACCTACAATAAAAAAAAAACAACCCTGTACCAGATGATTTCCAATGGAATTCTACAAAATATGCAAGGAGGAACTGATACCAATCCTATTGAAAGTATTCCAGGCAATCAAGAAAGATGGAACTTTCCCCAAATCATTTTATGAAGTTAACATCACAATGATATACTCAAACTGGGTAAAAATACAACAAATAAAGAATACAACAAGTCAATATTCCTGATAAACATAGATGCAAAAATTCTCAACAAGATTCTAGCAAACCAGATCAAACAACACATCTCAAAAATCATCCACCATGACCAAATAGGCTTCATCCCCAGGATGCAGGGCTGTTTCATCATCTGCAAAGACACAAATGTAATTAAATAATCAATAGATGTAAAAACAAGAATCATATGATTATATCATTAGATGCAGAAAAAGCTTTTGATAAAATCCAGCATTCCTTCTTGATAAAAACCCTTGAACACCTCTGAAAACTGGGACAAGACAAGGCTCACAACTCTCACACCTATTGTTCAACATAGCATTGGAAGTCCTAACTAGAGCAATCAGATGAGAGAAGGAAATCAGGGCTATCCAAATAAGAAAAGAAGAAGTCGAGTTATCCCTCCTTGCTAATGATATGATCCTATACCTCAAAAATCCAAAAGAATCTGTCAAAAACCTCCTTGCTCCTTGCACTGATAAAGGATTTTGGAAAAGTCTCAGGATATTAAATAAATGTGCAAAAGACAGTAGCATTCTTATACACCAACAAAAAGCAGGTAGAGAACCAAATAAAAAACACAATCCCATTCACAATAGCCACACACAAAAAGGAAATACTGCATCATCTTCTCAGTCAGAGAAATGAAAGCTCTTTACAACAAAAACTGCAAAACACTGCTAAAAGAAGTCAGAGATGACACAGACAAATGGAAAAATATCCCATGCTCATGAATAGGAAGAATCAACATTGTTAAGATGTCCATCCTACCAAAGGCATTGTACAGATTCATTCAACACAATACCCATTAAATTACCAACATTATTCTTCTCAGACCTGGAAACAACAATACAGAAATTCATATGGAAACATAAACAACCACGAATAGCCAAAATAATCCTTAAAAAAAAAAAAAAAACAAAGGGATGGTATCACACTTCCAGACTTTAAACTTTATTATTAGGCTACAGTAATCAAAACAATCTGGTATCGGTACAAGAACAGGCACATAGAGCAATGGTACAGGATAGAGATTCTGGAAGCAGAACCTCAATTTCTCAACCAACTCATCTTTGACAAAGCCTCCAATATCAACCACTGGGGAGAGAAGTACCTACGCAGTAGATGGTGCTGTGAAAACTGGCTGATATATTATCATACACAAAAATCAACTCTAAATTGATCAAAGAACTAAAAATAAAACCTCAAACTTTAAGAATTTTTAAAACTCAGGAGACACCCTTACAGAAATTGAAATAGGGAACCAATTCCTGATTAAAATCCCAAAAGCTCATGTCATAAGAGCTAAGAAATACAATTGGGACCTCATTAAACTGAAAAGCTTTTGCAAAGCAAAAGAAACCATCAACAGAGGAGGGAGACAGCCCACAGAATGGGAAAAAATATTTGCTAACTGTAATTCTCACAAAGGCCTAACATCCTATACAAGGGTCTCATACATGCTAAAAGGAAAAAAACAAACAGCCCCATTAAAAAGTGGATGAAAGATGTGAATAGACAATTCTCAAAAGAAGATATATGGGCATCCAACAGAATGAAAAAAGTGCTCAGCTTCACTAATCATTAGAGAGAAGCAAATCAGAACCACATTGAGATACCACACAACGCCAGTAAGAATGTCCATCATTAATAAAACCCAAAACAACAGATGCTGGAGATGATGCAGAGAAAAGGAAAGGCTTACACTGTTGGTGTAGAAGTCTAACCTCTATGGAAAACAGTGTGATGATTTCTAAAAGAACTAGATATTGACCTTTCATATGACCCAGTCCTCCTTCTGGGAATATACCCAAAGGAAGTCAAATCATTCTACAAAAAAGATACCTGCACGTTTATTGCAGCACTATGTACAATAGCAAACCATGCTTCCCATCGAAGCTGGACTGGATTTTAAAAATGTGGTACATATACACAATGAAATATTAAGCAGCCATAGAGAAAGACAAATATATGGACTTCACTTGGATGAATTTAGTGTCTATAATACTCAGTGGTCTATCACAGAAACAAAGAACTAAGTACCATATGTTCTCACTCATAAGGGAACCCTGAACATTTACCATAATGCTATAAGAAAAGGGATTGGCAGTAGCCAGAAACTGCCCAGGGGTTGGGTGGCACATAATATCAGTAAGGATAACCTGATCATAAGCCAGGCAAATGGGGACCAAAGAGAGGTCCAAACTTTACCTATACAATTCTCACTGATATACCTAATCCTGAATTATACCCCACATCTTTAAAATAAAATAAAAATAAAAAATAGAGGCTCAGAGAAAGCCCTGTTGAGGAGTTGACATTTGATCCAAGTTAGAATGATGAGGATGACTTGCAAACCAAGGGTCACAGCCATTCAAGTAGGGGAATCACAGATCCTAGAAAGGAAATGCCTGTAATGTGGTCAAGAAAAATAGATAAAATCAAGATGAGGACAGAGTAAAATAATAATAATAAAATAAAAAGAAACAATGCGGCTATCATCAAGTGGTAAAAACAGAAATAAAAGATGAAGTCAATGAAGAAGGCTGGAGAAAATCTATATGACATTCTGCTGCCTTTCAGGTCATTTCATTTAGAGTTGTTGAGGTTCTAAATTAGAGGGAAAGTTTTCATTTAATTAGAGGAAAATATTCATGAAAATTGTGTGTGAATTTAATGTTCTTACATCAGTCTAATCATATTAATGTACTAATTTGCTTTTTCAACAAATGTCAAGATGAGTCTTTTTTTTCTAAAGAGAACTAGTTTACAAAGTGAATAATGCCATACCTTTCACAAAATCCCAAGCTCTCACATGTTAATTACATGGAAGTCTATTTTTATTTATTTCCTATGTGTGAAGTGCTGTGTTAGAAGATAATAAATATTTGGAATGCTGTTGAGGGTTTATTTAGGTTTTCTAGGTCCTGTGTAAGTTCAGCATAAAGTAGTCTGAATGACTGGAAGGTGGATGTTATTACAAGTAAGTGGAGTCAGGATCAGTAAAAATTTTACAGGTCAAAAAGTGTTGGGAGCCAACATCTATAGCTACATGGCTGAGGCCTGTAAAGGCCCATCTGGAAGATCGCCTCTGACATAGGATATCAGTTATACCTATGATATTGGCGTGTGATTGGTGACCAGTGTGCATACATGGCAGTAAAACTTATAAGTGAATCTCAGTACACTTGATGGAAGGTGCATGGCGGAATTGTTTCTGTCTTTCTAAGTTTAGCTTCTTTCTAGATATTTTTTTACTTCTATTTCCTGGTAGACTGGGTAGTCCTTGTTCCCGAAAGCTGTTTCCCCTAGGGCTAAGATTAGAAACTAAATTACCATGATAGTTTTGTCGCCCTGCCCCTAGCCAGGTAGAACGTTTTCTTTTGTTTCGTTAATTACCGAAACTCTGTCTGCTTCAGCCCATGGCCGCCATCTTGGAAGCCCTGCATTTTCTTTGTTCAAGAGTGTGAC